>NC_039243.1:21543552-21743552 GCF_003368295.1 Carassius auratus | reverse complement strand
GCATATTTCTCTCCTGTTAAGACAAGGTTTTCACTGGAAAAAGTAGTAGAGGACTTGTATTTTAGCCGGAAATAATGGTTTGAAGTTAAAAACACCTTAATGATGGATTTGTTTCATAAAAACACAGTTTTTCCCCTTCACAATGTCATTTGATGGACTGGAGTCATGTGGATTATTACTGTGATGTTTTCAATAATCGTTTTGGACTCTCATTCTGATGCACTGAAAAAAAAATTATATAGCAGGTCTTTGGATTTTCAAAAATGTAACAGGTATGTACAACACAATTAATTTATGTTTCTGTTGTGAACATGCTTTAATCAAGTAGATTTCAGTTGTTCATATTGAGCGTTGCTTGTACATGTTTCTGTCACGTTAATTGAAAGAAAAACTGAAATCAATCTAATTGAGTTCTGACACAACCGGGGCACCCCGGAGCAGATGGCATCATTGAGAGGGATGACATACTGCCGTAAAATGAGAAAGTGAACTGAGCGCCAAAATCTAAAGATTCAGCAGCTGAGCCAGCAGTCGCCTCATCTGACGAACAATGATTTAATGAAAAGTAAGTTCAGCAAGTTTTAAAATAGGAAATATTTCCTCTATATAACAGTTTTCGTAGTGTATAACAATTACAATGGTCAATTACCAACACTTTAACACTCTGCTAGTTTATCATTAAGTGTTAACAACCAGTGGCCAACAGTCAATAGGCCTTAAAATGCTGTGTTTATTTTCTGGTCTATACATTGAAACTTTTCCGACAGTGTGAATTGCCCTGCACCCGGCTTTCACAATCTTTTCACAGATTAGATATTTATAATATATTGAAAATAAATATAATATTAAATACTTAATTTACAATATAGTCTTTCTGTTAGCGACAGGCACGTCAGTTTCAACTTGTTATTAAATCGATTATTTAGAACCAATCAGACTCTTCTGCTACCAGAGAAAGCTGCAGCCACGAGCCGTTTCCACGTTTGTAACTCCAAAACCGAACCTCACCAGACAACTGGACCTTTATGGTCCACCCAGCTGTCATCATGTCAGTTGGCTAATTTGGCTTATTCACCATCTTTCACAATAATAATACAAAATATACGAAAATAAGCAGTGTTCTGAACATTAAGTTAACACTTTTTTTTGTTTTCGTTTTGTTTTGCGTTCTCATTGCCCTATGACAAAATATTAAAACAAGTCTGTTCATCCTTACTTTCTGAATTTGTATGTTGTCTTTCAGTTATTAACTGATTATAAATAAATAATTGTATAGGTCCACACACTCAAGCGCCATTGCACCTTGCAGCTTTTTGTCACGTTTCTCCATGCCGTTCTTAATCCAATTTGACAATACATTATGCATTTTTGTTTGAATATGCTTCTGATACAGAATTTAAAGTGTTTATTATTATTATTATTATTATTATTATTATTATTATTATTATTATGTGTAATCAATTAATGGCAACTGTGCTCAGTCCTCTATTTGTAAATTTGTAAAGCTGACAACTCAATACTAAAAAAAATACAAATAAATAAGTACCAACTCTCGGTTTTTGCCTTTATTGTCGATGCCAGATGCAATTTTAGAATTTTGATTTTGTATTCACACATGAACATGTCTTCAGTACATGTGTAATTAAATAAAGCAAGTTATGTTTACACAACTCTGGTACCAGACACGATGAAATTGTTTTAGAGTTGCATAGTACCTTTGATTAATACTAGCATTAAGAAATCAAGTTTTTACCATTGACACAATTAAATCACTTTAAGGGTACACTATGCATTTGTATAATGACGATCAGGAATTACAAATAATATCTTGAATCAACATGATTATTTTAAGTAAGTCTAACTTGAATTAAATATTTTGGTTTGGCAAGCAATAAGTCATCAAGAAAAAAAGAGGAAAATTATGTGAGTTTAACACATTCTGATCATGTGGGACCGATGTACACATTCAAATTAAGCAAATTCAAAGCACTTTTTTTTCAGTATGGCACCCATTCATCTTAGATGATCCATTGGTGAGCACGTGATGCAATGCTGAATTTTGTTATATCTGTTCTGATGAAAAAACAAACTCATCTACATTTTGGATAGAGTAAATAAAATGTTTGGATTTAACTATTCCTTTAATAAACATGAAGTTTTCTGCAAAGTCCCTCCTTCCAACAAGCACAGTCTGCTCTTATTGGCTAACTGACCCAATGCATTGTGATTGGCCAATACCGCAAGCACTCGTTGGAAATGTAATGCCCCTTTCCATAATCATGAGCTTCATCTTTCAAAACAAATGTAAAGACAGTTAATAATGTCCTCAGTTCAAGCCTGAAAGGGGAACAGAGTGGCATGATAGACACAGTGATGAAGCTCGTATGTGTTTACAGTACACAAGTCACGAACGCTTAAGGCAGCTGACTCGAATGTGTGACCGTCTCTCTCTCTCTCTCGATCACATGCATGCGTGCACACAGACACAAACACACACACACGCAAACCGCAAAACTCTGCATTTGAACAGTCAATAGCAAATACTTAAACTAATAACAAAACATACTTACAGTAGCTGATTCGGAAGCGCCAGATTGTTTGTAGCTAATTATCTCCTCTCCTAGGTTCAGAAAATGGTCATGTGCACATACGCAAAAATGCATACCTATATGAATCAGAACTAAAGAAAATTCAACAACAATGACCGTTCAGCATTCAGATAAGCCACGTGGTCAGTGTTAAACCAATCATGTAATGTAATTGTGGCTATTTAGAGAGATAAAAAAAAGATAGTTCAAGGGATTACAGTAATAACTCTCTAGGAATATAAAATTGGATGTTTTTTTTGTTTGTTTTTTTTAGGTTGACTGGACACAATGTGCTTGTGTCCACTCTGATAAACATTTTTTTAGATTTAAAATTTTGTAAAAATCCAGCTTTCTCCCACATACACAATCATATTGCTATTTGACATTGAATATAGCCAGGGGCATAACAAATGTATGGCTGTTGTATTGTGGAACAGAGTGAAGGCGAACATGCCATCCTCACTGACAGCAGGATTGCCAACAGGCAGAACGTACGGTTTGCCATGACTAGCCAGATTTGCCATGTTATGTCTCTATGAGATTGACTGCATTTATTTTTATTTATTTTCTTCCCTCTCACTCTTCTTTCTCTACAACTAAATGTTTCACCAGCTTAAATAGGAAGCTGACAGCTCGCAATGGATGCCCAAAGGCAATTAGTGAAAAATGCTTCTCCTGCTTGCACTATCCTATTTTCACCTCCTCACTTAAACGCTGAATCACTCAGTCACTGAGCTTACTTTAAAACAAACTAATAAAAAAACAAATGCACACAAACACAATTTCATATTAGAAAAATAGACTAGAATATAAACTTTATTACCATTTATAATAATACAATTAAATTAGTTTGGTAACTCTCAGAGACCAACATCATTGTAGTGAATAAAAATACAGTGGAGAGAGACAAACATTAAACGGTAGTGTTCAGTGCACAGGAAGCAGGAAGGCAATTTAGGTTTTGTTGCAGTTTTCAATTTCCTGCAACTGTGTCTGTGCATGTAAAGGAAAGAGGTGTAATACAGGCTAAAAAAAAAATCATTTTCAAAAAGAAATTTTCCAGGTTCTTCTGTAATCTACAATGATTTTCTTTATTTTTGTGGTGTTCAGGACTAGTTCATTATCTGAAAAACACTTGACCAGATGTTGAAACTCTTCATTATAGTGTGTTTTGTCGTTTCCTGATATCAGCCCCACTACAGTGGTGACGCCTGCAAACTTTACTATATAATTAGAGGAGTAGATGGGTGTACAGCCATGTGTAAATAAAGTGAAAAAGGTTGGACTGAGGACACAACCATGTGGTGCTCCTGTGTTCAGGGTAAGAGTAGAAGAAAAATGATCACCCACCTTTACATTCTGTGGTCTGTTTGTGAGAAAGTCCAGAATCCATGAACAGAGTATGATTGTTAATCCCAGGTTGCTAAGCTTGTTCACAAGTTTATGAGGCACTACTGTATTAAATGAAGAACTAAAGTCCAAAAATGTAGTTTAGAGCTATCTTAGCATTAGCCCATGGTGGAATGTAAACAGCTGTGCTAAAAATAACCATAAACTCTATTTGCAAGGTCAAGGTCAATGTATCTTTATTTCATACCCGCAGGTAAATTTATTTTCCAGATAAAAGAAGAATTCGGTCATCCACAATAAAACATAAAAACATAAAACAGACATAAAAACAGGCTGCACCATGACACATACACATCCTCTATACAAGTTAACTATCAAATACTAAAACATCTGTCTTACTCATATTATTTAAAAATTCAATTGCCACTGGAACAAAAGTATTTCTGTACCGTCTAGTCTTCCATCTCGAAGCCACAAACCGACGACCAGAGGGAAGTAACTGAAAGTCATCATTCAAGACAACACTTGCTTTCCGGTACAGCTGATTTGTGCAAATATTTCCCAAATACCGCTGATTTAGTCCAATTATCCTACTCGCACATTTAACTATTTGGTTTAGGGAGTTCTTATTCTTCACTGACAGGCTTCCATACCACACCACAATGGAAAACGACATAATAGATTCAATAAAAGCATAATAAAACAAAGTCAGCATGTGTCTATCAATGTTAAATTTAGCAAGTTTCCTAAGGCAACTCAAATGTTGATGACCCTTTTTGCAGACTATTGCACATAGAAAGGTCTGCATTTTAAAGATATTCACTATCAGAGGGGCAATGTGTCTAAATTTTGTCCGTGGATGTACACCAAGCATTATTGACATATACATAGCCATATTTGAGAAAAAACAATTTGAGAAGGTGGCATCACTGATATAGCTGTTTAACATTCCAAGTGAGAAACAGTTGTTATCTATACACCTTATGTTACTCCATTTCAATGTTAAAACTTCACAGTGTATTTCTATAAACATTACAATTATTGTTACAGTGTAGATCTGCTCCAAAACCTATACAGCTCCCTAATTCGATCAAATTCTCCCTAAATACACAAATTAATCTAAATTAATATTTCATTCAATAGAGAAAAGTTTCAGAAGTCTAATTAACAAAATATTATTTTACCTAATTGTTGTGTTTTAATGGTTACCACATTTTATGAGTATCATGTATTTCTTCAGTATGCTGACATCGAACTCCATTAGAATCAATTGTGCAGAGAGTCTCTAGCAAGGAGATTCTGACTCATTCATTCACTGATACAGGCACTGACTCATTGTAAGGTATCACTGACGTTCCTGACATAAAAGCTGTTTCAAGGTAGGCAGCATAATTGCTTTCTAAGAGATTTTAGGCAGCATTATATCCTTTATGTATAAACCCAACATGCATTTTGGCACGCTAATAAAGCAAACAAGATGAAATAATTGTTGAAAGACAGATTTCACTAACTCATTCTCTCACTCTGTGATTCATTGTCTCTCACTGATTTACTAATTTCACTTAACATACTGTCTCTCAACCACTCTCTGCTCTCTAATTTACAAGTTATTTATTCTTTAGTTTTCTTAAAACAGCTTACTGCATTATAATCAATGCTAAGGTTTATTTAACCTTGTGAGCGGTATCATCCCATATATCGGATTCTTATTTCCGTGCTTCTGGGGGAGTATGGTCCCACATATGGGATTTAGAACGTTCGGTTACGTCACATAACTGTCAAATTCAAACTGTGTTTTCACGCGGTCGAGAGACATACACTGCTTTTATCATATTATCACAACCATGCAGTGTTATTAACCACGTAATGCATATTTTAGGTTTCAGACATTTAAATACACATATATACTAGTAAAACAATATATGTAGAGTTTGAAAAATACATACATACGTCTATTGAAGCAACAATAGTAATCCATTTAAACTTATTTTGCAGATGTGTTTTATTCATATCAGATACAGTACACATGGTTTAAGTAACAATAAAGTCCACTCTGTTCTTTACCCAGTTCCCCCACCACTTGTTACTTGTATTTCGGGAGAAATTGATGAATTCAAGGCTGTAAATCCCACTGACAGGACTCTCTAAACTGTAGCGCGAACTAACATGCCGTCTCAAATTACAGATCATATTGTAGACGCGGTGTGTCATGTGACAAGCCTGACACGTCGCCATGGAAACAGTAAGGGAAACGTTCTAAAAAAAAAAACTCACACTGGGGGGACCACTAGAATATTTTAAACTCACTTAAAAGGTTAACAGTTCAATACATTTAGTACTACGCTAGTTTTGTTCATTGACATATAGGGCCAAATCACTTCTCCATTAAGGCAAAGATAGCATTCGGTCCACTGACCACCACTGAGCATCACCAAGGTGTCATGACATATCAGAACAGCTGACATACTCGTGCTCATGGTGGTATATGCTTTTGAGTTTAAACTCTAATGATGACATCAACAATCACATGGCTATACTTAATGACTTAATTTGGCTCTGAATTCGATGGTGAGAACTTGTAAATGTCACCACGAATGGGGCAGAATCATAACAAAGTTATGTTGCCTGGACACTCATGGCCAAAAGTTTTGGCACTGACAAAAATTTAGTGTTTTGCCATGTTTGCAGCTTAAGCTGTTTTGGTGTTTATTCACATTGTTTCTAGATTATTATGTAGAGTGATCAGATGTATTTTTAAATCATTTATTTTAAATAAAGCTTAATTGTCCAAATATTCAGAGCGTGCACAGGAATGGCAGCAGGTTGGTGTGAGAGCATCTGCACACACAGTGAGGTCAAGACTTTTGGACAATGGCCTGGTGTCAAGAAGGGCAGCAAAGAAGCCACTACTCTAGTACAAGGATTGGACAGCAGAAGACTGGTGCAAAGTTATTTTTTTCTGATGAAGCTCCCTTCCCTTCCACACTTCGGTTACTTAAAGGGTTTACGCTGTATATGTTTACATTACATTGTTGTATTTTTTCACCCTAATATTTCAACTTTAGTGACTTTATTGTTTTTTTCTTTTTCTATTCATTTGTTGATTCTCCTAAAATGTGTAATAAACAGTCCTGGTGTCCTCTTCAGTGAAGGACAGTGAAAACATTTTTTTTAATTTGAAAAACATTTGCTACAAGTGTTTTTATTATCATTATTTTAATTATTTTTATTTATTTATTATTATTATTATTAACCAAACAATGTGTCATGCTTAATAGTCCATTAGAATTACAGTGCAGCTCATATCCATCATTAAAAGCTTCTCTGAAGTACCCACAAAATGCAGCCGCCTGTAGCAACATAACTATTGCTGTGTTCGAAATGCCATACTATCATACCACTCTTACTATTTCTGCAGTATACAGTATGTATGCTGTGCATAGTGTGCAAATTTTCTGTATGCATCAAATACCCGGATGACCTACTATATTTAAAAGAATCTGCTAAATATAAGTCAAGTACACTGAAATCAGTACAGAAGCTGTGTTCGGAATGGCATACTACCACACAACTCCTACTATATTGCAGTATGCTAGATATATACTGTGAATAGGAAGTGAATGTTCTGTATGCATGGAATGCCCGGATTACATTGCACTGTGCACTGCATTGGATACTGTTTCCCAGAACGCAACGCGCTCCATGTAATGTTTCATCTTCAAACGCATGAGTGTACTGGAGGCGGGGAATGGTAATTATAAAACACTTTTATATATACGTTACTGTGAACTACAAACTATCGCTGTGTATCTAAAAACAATATCGTAAGTAGGACATTTATTTTACTTTAATCCCTACAGCTCATTTCCGATCAGGTCAAATGACGTCACCTTTATCTGTGTTGCATTATACAGTACAGAATATTTTAAAGATATTGAATAATAAAAATATTGAAGTAATATAATATATAAATGATTTGTTGGCAGAGATTATTTACAATAACTCCGCCCACCAATTCCTGACTGCAATAAACAGCACTGCAAAAGTTGCCCATTTACCTGTAATATCAACAGCGCAGCCGATAAAAGATGTGTGATGAAATAATTTGACACCCGAGTTCGAGGCTGCCCATTACCAAACTTGTTCTAGGATACTTCTTTTTCCACCACATATCAGATCAGAAAGGCATTTATTTTCAATACAAATAAAGGAAATGTCTAATTTATAATACAGTGTTAGGTGGTTACCAGTATAGATATTGGGAGGTTTTTGTCCCAATAAAGTTGCAATCATTTAATAATATTTTTAAGTATGATAATGTAAACACACTATGTTATTGCATACTGTTTTATAATGTACTACAGTGTTGGAATATAAATATCTACCACCTAACTACTATCTACACAATTATTATTAGTTATGCTCAGTATTTAGTGCATTTTTAAATGATTTCAATTGGGCAATATAGCATTGTTTATAAGTATGAATCCTTTATTAACAAGCCTTTGTAAAAAGAAAGGTTACATTTATTTGTGTGAGGTAACAAGCAGCTGTGCTGAATTTTAGCACACTACTCTGAAACGTTGCTTTTTGTATACTGTTTCAAACATATTCTTTAAAAAAAAATAGTAGGCAGTAATGTGTACTGGCCAGTAAGCAAGTATGCCATTTCGAACACAGCCCCTAATTATATCTCTACAAACGGTTGAATAAAACCGCACGCATCTTCCAACAGAGCTGTCAGATGCGTTTTGCTTTCCATGTGAGGCACGTGTCTACGCTCTTCCAGATAAGAGCAGAACTATTTCAGATTTTAATTGGGCAGCACATCATGTTCGAGGCAGACAGCAGCAGCACTGTGTGAGCCAGCTGCAGGCCTATATATGATTTTCACGGTGCATAGATGGCTCACAGAACTCCACGGAGATGTGTTTCACGGTGCAGTTATAGGCTACAGCCTCTCATGATCATTTGTGAACGTAGATCGAAGGGATCTCCTATTTTAAAGATGGTCTGTCAGCAACCATAACTCACCACAACTTCACAAAAACAACTACACACGAGCACACAAACACAGATAGAGAAACTCACGCACCGTCTCATAAAGTTGGATTTAGCCTGATCTGGGTAAAGATGGTTCCATTAAACGTACGAATGCATCAGTGACCCAGAAACAAACAGTAGGCTATACAATCAAAATAATTAACTAACACTCCTGCAATGTTTTCGTTCTTTTCTCCCCTCAAAAAGCAAAAAGCAATAATTTCCCTGAATCAACAGTGCCACCTAGTGCTTGAACACAGACTGCTTGGGTTTATGAAGCACTTTTACTCGATGAGCTTGTAATTTAAACATCTTTCTCATTTTTTGATGCCAATTAAGTTTCATCCTTTTCTCTAATGACAAATATGACTGCATATTAATGATTGATGCCTTTGAAGGCTGTAATCAATATGATAACAGGGCCGAGGCATCTCTCTGAATGACGCCCATGAGATAAACATCTGGTATCGTGTAGTACCATTTTGCTCAAAACTAAATTAATAGGATGGCTGACGCAAAACTGTTTATTAAAATCATTTTGCAATCAAAGCACTTGTTAAGATAAGTAAATAAATATATATATATATATATATATATATATATATATATATATATATATATATATATATATATATATATTTTTTTTTTTATTTTTTTTTATTGGCAGGCAAATTCATCATAAATATTTCAACAGTAAAGTAGCCTAGTCTGTGCTGATCATTGGCATAGGCATAATATTTTGGTGGGCCAGGGGAAACGTTAGCTGGCACTAGTAACTAGCAGATGGAGTCAGACTCAACATTCATTTCAGTTCAATCTTCTTTCAGTTTTTTTTTTTTTTTTCTCATCAGTGTATCTTTTTAAACTCATAAAACTTTAGGCAAAAACACATTTTATTTATTTTAGTTATTTAAGGTGTTTTAATTGTTTTGTAATTGTGTTAAGATGGATTAAATTATATTTATTTAACACACATTATATCTTCATAATAAACTTGGGGGCCTATTTGTCCGCTGCCTACACCCCTGGTGCTGTTGTAATTGTGGCTCTGTTAACTTGAAATGGATTCAGGTAACTTTAGTCTGTATTTTTTCGTACAGATAGCTGGGGCTAGCTCTAACTAATACTCTCTCTCTCTCTCTCTCTCTCTCTCTCTCTCTCTCTCTCTCTCTCTCTCTCTCTCTCTCTCTCTCTCTCTCTCTCTCTCTCTCTCTCTCTCTCTCTCTCTCTCTCTCTCTCTCTCTCTCTCTCTCTCTCTCTCTCTCTCTCTCTCTCTCATATATATACGGGGAAGTCGTGGCCTTATGGTTAGAGAGTCAGACTCCCAATCAAAAGGTTGTGAGTTAGAGTCCCGGTTCGGCAGGAATTGTGGGTGCATGGGGGAATGCATGTACAGTTCTCTCTCCACCTTCAATACCACGACTTAGGTGCCCTTGAGCAAGGCATCGAACCCCCAACTGCTCCCGGGGCGCCGCAGCATAAATGGCTGCCCACTGCTCCGGGTGTGTGTTCACAGTGTGTGTGTTTGTTCACTGCTCTGTGTGTGTGCACTTCGGATGGGTTAAATGCAGAGCACAAATTCTGAGTATGGGTCACCATACTTGGCTGAATGTCACGTCACTTTTGTGTGTGTGTGTGTGTGTTTTCATTGTGGCTCCCATATATGGTAATAACATGCCCCATTATATAGATAACAAATTTTATTTGAATTTTGTTCTCTTTTTTTTTTACCTTAACATATGTGCCTGCACAGAAATATGTGACTTAAAAAAATAAAAATAAAAAATAAAAAAATAAATAAATTATGAGCCTAATAAACATTTATGGGAGTAAAAACTCCCATACATCAATCAGTCAATCAATCAATCAATCAATGTTCCTTCCACAACAATAAGAACGTCATTTTTGTATCTCTGTATCAAGTTCATCCTGCGTTCTTTACGATACTATTTATTACTGTAATCATTTTCTTGTGACAACAAACATGGCACTATTGTGGTATCATGTCTTGGCTTTTATCTGATTCTGTGTGATATATAATCTCTTATTTTCTGAGGTATCTTGGCAGACCAAATAATGAGGGAGAAATTATTACAGGTCCAGGCCCTGGATATTGTTCCCACAAGCTCTCCTTAAGAACTTTAAACCTGTATTGTGCTCACAAACTAAAGATAAATTACACTCCCATTTTCTAATTCAGTCTATTAGATATGGTCAAATAACACTTTTATTTGACAGGAGGTCCAAAGTATGCCTTATATCTGAACCATTTGTGCTACTTCTGTAGCTGAACTATAAATGCATACACTTGAATCCAAGGACTAGCTCATGAAGGCCAAATACTTTTTTTTTTTTTTTTTTTTTTTTGAGCTGAATGGAAGGGTTTAATTTTTGGTATATTAGTATAAGGTATATTAGCCATGTCATTTAAATCAACATGTTTATTGAGGGATCAACATTACAGATTCAAAGAAATATACCACAGTAAAATGTATACATCAGTTTATTCTAGTACTCAAATCTGATTGGCTGAAGGAGTCTTTCCAACGATGAGACATTCACCCAGTATACCCAGTAAAAAAAAAAAAAAAGCTTTTAAAACTACAGTATGTGACAAAAAACATCTGCAGGTTATGTATGCAACCCTGGTTCCCCCGAAGGGAACGAGATGCATCGGAGAATGCTTTGGGAATGCCTTCAGCATTGACTTGCTCTGGATCACATGTGTAATCAGTCTAATGGAAGGGTCGTGAGAGCCTTCACCCCCAGATGCGAGGGGAGATCAGAGGACTAGTAGACAATAGTAATGGCATTCAATATCCACTGACTGAGGGTCTGATTCATAGCAGTGTTAATTTTGACACAAAATTTTAATTTAGTTTTAGTCTTAGTCTTTTGACTATAATTCTTTTTAGTTTTAGTCAAGTTTTAGTCATCTAATTTGTTTTAATTTTAGTCTTATTTTAGTCGACTAAAATTGCTTGGTATTTTAGTCGACTAAAATTGCTTGGTATTTTAGTCGACTAAAATTGCTTGGTATTTTAGTCGACTAAAATTGCTTGATATTTTAGTCGACTAAAATAAGACCAAAATCAATAAGAGATTTACTAGACAATTTTTTACAGCTGGTATAGGAAACAAACTTATCCAAAATATATAAAACACAAATTCAACTTTATTTCAACACAACTGTGTCTTTATTTCGATTAAAAAGCTTTTATGCAGCAACAAACACTGTCATGATAATGTAAACAATAACTAGCTGCCAATTGACCATCAATAAAAGAAAAATAAAGTTAGATCCAGGACCTTAAAGCTTACAGCTGGGCTAAACAATAATTGCATACATTTAAAGTAAATATTTAATAAGTTGGCAGCTAGGTGGATAAAAAAGTAACAAGATTTTATAAGGTATTCATTTGTCTAGCAATATTGTATGTTTTAAATACTACAATATTGCTAGATTTGTATGTATAATGATAGCATGTGAACATTCATGTTTCACATGACTAATATATAAATATTTGTGATATTTTCAACAAGTAAATTATAAAATATACTAAACATTAGTATTAATCAAATGTATGTATCATAATATTACGTATTAGCATCTAACTTGAAGAAGGGTCTATTTTACAGTACTTTTCAGTTCGTAATATTTAATGCTATAACATCTACGCACTACAGTCTTCCAATTTTGCTTAGCTCAATAAACAAAAGAACATCGTTGTGAAATTACATTTGAGAAAATGTCCGGGTGGCTCGTCTGTAAATGTCTTTTCAAATTGGTTGTGTTCTTGCCACGAATGAGCGCTCCGCGTGCTTTACACTTTGTTTTGTTTTGTTCGTCGTCAAACGTGAAGTGAGCTGTGGACATTTTGTCGCTCTTTTAGACATCACCTCTTCGAATGCCGTGTCTTCCCGGGAGCTCATTTAAAAACTAAAAACCTTCGCTTCACGTCTCAAAAAGTCAGGCTCGGATTGGTTCTCTTCTCTCATGCAGTCTCGCCTATTCCGTTTTGCCGGTTCTTTTGTTCATTCCTCGCATCTCTCCCGTCTGCTGATTTGATTTTCGTCACAGTCTATTTTCGTCTCGTCCTTTATTCGTTGACGATAATGTCAATCAATTTAGTCATAGTTTTAGTCTCCATCAATGCCTTCTTTTTTAGTTTTCGTTTCGTTTTCGTCCGCAAAAATATATTCGTGACGAAAATAATGACGAAAATATTTAGTCAACGAAATTAACACTGATTCATAGTCAGAAGAGCCCAATTAGGGGCACCATAGCAGTTGGTCCACCCTTCTCCACAGGGCAGCTCTGTGGATGTATGGTCGAACTGGACACATGCAGTTATCAGGCTCCCTTGTACACATACTTGTTCCCAAAGCATTCTCTGACACAGCTCAAGTTCATGAAGGGGAATGTGTCCAAACATGCAGTTATTCATCTGCTGATCAGGATCCCAGAAGGGAGGAGGACAGAAGGCCTGTAGAACACTAGGCTGTGGTGTAACAGAGGGAACCTTAGGGATATACCCTGCTCAAGGGTGGAGAAACACTTTGACCTTGCCGGATGCAAAGTAAAGATAAGAAGGGGCCACTGAGAGTGCCTGAAGATCCCCAATTCTTTTTAGAGAAGTAATCGCCAGAAGGAGAGCATTCTCAATTGTAGTTAATTATAATTACTTAATTATAGAGTGGTGTGGTTGGCCGCAAACGGCCCTGTGGGAACTCCAGCACTGTACCGACTGGGCAGTTAACTGGGTTGAGGTGGTGATCTCTGCACCAAGAAGTGAAAAGATTCCACTTCAAGGCATACAGTTTCCTCACAGAGGGAGCACTGGACTGGAAGATGGTCTCACAAACCTCGATTTAGAGACCATAAGCTACAAGCCTTGCCCCCTCATGGGCCACACCTATAACTTCGCGGACAGGGTGGCCACTCATAACCCCACCAGCCGGTGAGGGACACATCCGTCGCTAGCGTTTCGATATTGGTAAGTTTCGCCCCTGAAAGCAAACCTCAGGAACTTCCTGTGAGTGGAACATGGAATTAAGCATCTTTCAAATCTATCATGACAAACCAGTCCTCTGACCTGATCTGAGACATGAACTGCTTGAACTTCAGTCGCATGACTGAGCAGTTTAACTGACGGAGATCTAAAATGGGACAAAACCCTCCATCCTTCTTTGGAAAGATGAAGTACCAGCTGTAGAACCCACACTCTCAGTCATGAGGAGGGACCACCTCGAAGGCCTCCTTCCTTGAGAGGGTGTTGTCAAGACCAGCTCACAAGCCACAACAAAGAAGGAGACATGTTGGATGATGATAGGAAAAGGGGTTGCAATTTATTTTACAGTATGTGTACTTACATGTACTTATAGTGTAGTTACAGTGTTTTTATCTAAGAAAGTTCTAGTAATACAAGGTAACTACATGGGGTAGGGTTAGGTTTAGGTTCAAGCTTAGTACCTAGTTCTTACATAACTATTGTAATTACTATAATAAGTACATAGTATGTACATGAGGAACAGGATTATAAAATAAAGAGCTACTAGAAAAGGAATATCATTTGAATGGAATGGCCCTCTCCACTAATTTCACTTGTTCCAGGGGTCATCTTATCTCAAAATATCTTCAACCATCTCTTACAAGTAACGGTTCATTTGAATCACATACAATTACTGTAACCCACCTTGTTAAAATCCACTTTGTGATCATTTATCATCCCCCAGGTTAGTTGGGAAGCTTCTTGGAGGAGCTGGATGTATTACTATCAAACTTTTTTTATGGTACTCCTCTGGTACTGCTTGGTAACTTCAACATCCACCTAGATAAACCCCAGGCTGCTGACTTCAACATTCTGCTCACCTCATTTGATCTCAAGCAAGCATCTACTACAGCGAGTCACAAATCAGGCAACCAACTGGACCTCATCTACACTCGCTGTTGCTCCATGGACAACACTTTAGTTGCTCCACTGCACACTTCTTTACTGTTAACCTCGCACTTACTCCTGAAGCAGCACACACTCCATAGCAGGTCACCTTTTGACGGAACCTATGCTCACTCTCTCCATCTTGCCTATCCTCTAGGGTTTCATCCTTACTTCCTCACTCTCTCAGTTTTCAGCTCTGGACACAAACAATGCTACTGACACTCCTTGCTCCACTCTAACCTCTTGCTCCACTATCATCTAGACCAGCACGCACCACACCATCTGCCCCCTGGCTGTCTAATGTTCACAGTAAACATCGCTCTAAACTCAGGGCTTCAGAGAAGAAAAGGCATAAATCAAGAAACTCTACCAACCTCAGTGTGTATTAGTCTCTCCTTTCTTCCTTCTCTGCAAATGTCTTCACTGCTAAAACATCATACTACCACAACAAAATTAACAACTGTTCTGACTTTCGCACACTTTTCAAAACTTTCTCTTTTCTTCTTCATCAGTGACCAATTCTCCACACTGCAGACTGAAGATAACTGGGGGAAGTCGAGTGGAAAGTTGTAGCTTAATGGTTAGAGAGTTTAACTCCTAACCCTAAGGGTGTGGGTTTGAGTCTCGGGCTGAGGTGCCCTTGAGCAAGGCACAGAACCCCCAACTGCTCCTGGCCGCCGCAGCATAGATAGCTACCCACTGCTCCGGGTGTGTGTTCACTGCTGTGTGTGTGCACTTTGGATGGGTTAAATGCAGAGCAAGAATTCTGAGTATGGGTCACCATACCTGGCTGTATGTCACATCACTTTTTTTCAGAGATGGACATTTCCAAACTTATCCTGTCCAATCATCCTACTACTTGTCCACTTGATCCTATCCCCACTCACCTCCTTCAAGCGATTTCTTCTTCAGTCATACCTTCACTTACACACATTATCAATGCCTCTCTTCACTCTGGTACATTTCCATCAGCATTTAAGTAGACTCGGGTAAACCCACTGCTTAAGAAACCATCTATAAAAATCCAGCACTTCTAGAAAACTACAGACTTCATAATCTATCTAACAAGCTACTTTTGTTGGGCAAATGTGTGTATTAAAAACCTTATATAAATTTTTTAGTAATATGCATGTAGATTTTTACAAGTCTTCTGACATAATTTTAGCAACTATCTGCCTTTCATTATAAATATGGCTCATTTTGTAAACTTAGCTTTGACTCCCAGTCCTGTTTAGCATGCAAGAAACACCCACGCATCACAAACACATTGAGATTCAATTCAGTCGTACCCACACTGGCTACAGAGCAAGAGAAGTGCAGAGCTTAGACTTTGTTCTGCTGTTAACACCATCTCCCCATCATTAAAGTTCTCGTTTTATTTCACATTCTGAAATCTGTTCTGTACCATAATCGCATGCCTTCTAACCCACACAATCTACAAGAACCAAATTACAGAAACAGAACAGACTGTCTGTAAAGAATAAAATCCTCAAACAGATGAATTTCTTATATATTTCCATCTAATAACATTCATTCAAATATCCCTCCATAACAAATGCATTACAGTCCATCATTTTCATATGACACCCTAACAATGAATGAATTAGTTGTCACTGACAGAAGGCCTTGAGTATAACAGTCTATTTGTTCTCATTGTGTTAGCCAAAGGCTGACTTCAAAAGGCTGGCTTTAATATGGATGTGACACACCAAAGTCTTACTTTATCAAGTTTATCACGACATAGTAAAGCATATGCAATAATAATATGGATTATTATTATACTATAGCATACTATAGCTGGTATTTTGCTTGACCATGATTAAGACAAACTCAACAAAACTTATTATATGCATTAACAGTTTGATACTATAAAAATAATAAAGCAACACAGAACACAAGACTGGGCAAATTAATTTGCTTTTCAAAGCATACATGCAATTCTGGCTAAGACTATGTTAATTCTGAGGACTTCGAAAGCAATGCAATATATATATATATATATATATATATATATATATATATATATATATATATATATATATATATATATAGCTTAATTTAATATTTCATTTTATTCTAATTTTATTCTAATTTTGATTATTTTAAGCAATTATGCAATATTTAATATTTTCAACTTTTTTTTCTCTCTCTGTACTGTAGCTTTTTTTCAATATTCAGAAGATATTCCATCTGAATCTGGAATTCGTTTTTGAAGGTCACTGAAACTATTTAGAATAAACAGTGCCACAAAAATATGCAAAGGCCATGGTCACCAACATAATGACTATCATCCTCTTTTGAAGGGTATTCATTTTGTTCGGTTCATCCTTAACAACATTGTGTCTTGCCATGCCGATCACGTCACATTTCGATGGCTCTTTCCCCTTCGGATCCCCTCAATCCCAGCCCTCCAATCAGCCAGTGTGATTAAACATACATCTTAATGTCTCTCCCCACCACAACAGCATCCTTCCGCCCTAGTTAATGCTATTCATTTGCGAGCTTGGCAGCCTCAAACCACTCTGTTTTGTGCTCCAAATGTGCACGGGTTTCTAAGCTTGGCACAAGCTTTTGGCATCGTTCAGGGTGACAAAATAGTTTTCAGCAATAATAAAAACAGCACTCTGGCCTGTCCAACCACTGCTCTTGGTTGCTGATAAGAGCGCTTTCAGTTTTGACTAGGCAGACATTTCTGTTCACTATCGCTATCTCTTTGGCTGGAGAGAAGCAGTGAGGACAAACACAAAGAGGGTGGGAAGTGAAGGAAATATATATATATATTTTTTTTTTATTTATTTTTTTTTGGGGGGGGGGGGCAGAAAGGATTGAAATGGAGATAAAGGACTGGAAAGGAATGGATGGATGACGGTTTCATTAAGACACTGGCTGTCTTAACCAGGTGCAATGTGATAAACTGCCTGCAGGTGCAGCGACTTGACACAATTACTACCACAATATATAATTTGTTTCCATTATCTAAAAGTCTTTAAAACAAGCCATATTTGCTTTAGAAGCAAACTTGCATAGGATAAGGAATAGTTCATTTTTGTCCTCAAAACCCTACTTAATGTATCAACAGTGCAATATATAATTCAATTAAGTGGTAAAATGTAGGTTTATTTGAAAATCATATACTTTTTAGTATATATGTGTACATACACACACACACACACACACACACATTCAGGTATTTTTTTGTTAATCTTGGAAATGATTCCACAATATTTTATGATTTAGTCTGTATCATTATTATTATTATTTGTTTTCATTTTATTTTTATTCAGGTCATTCTAAACAGACTGGATGATGGTGAGATCAAATCTCTGAAACACTGGCTGTTGTCAGACTCCTTTTGCATGCAAAAATCTCACTGGATTATTACAATTAATGCGAAATGGAATGTTTGGAAATATAAATGTATAATTCCTACTAGCACACCATTAGCAAAAGATAGAAATTACTGGCTTTAAATCTTTTATTATTATTTTGCGAAAATACGTATAATAGTCTAAGGACTGTACTTTTGCACAGTAGTGTATTTATGTCCCAGTCACGGGAGCCAAACATGATCAGCGATTACCCACTGAACTCAAGGTGAAGATTTATGAAACCCAGCTTACTATAAGTCCTGATGAAGCTGAAAAAAGGGTATTATTATTATTATTATTATTATTATTATTATTATTGTTGTTGTTTTATTATTATCTGTTAATTTTTTTTTTTCTGAAAAAAGAAAATGCATAAAGTAAAAAAAAAAACAAAAAAACATTTAGAATAGTTATTTAACAAATGGACAATTGGTCCAATTAGACTAATATAAATTTAGCCCCACCCAAATGGGCAGTGCCAGGAGAGATGGTGAGATAAAGTAAGAGAATGCATGGAGAATCTCTTGATGTACTAATTAGGTGATCCAAAGAAAAAATAAAATAAAATAAGATTTAACATGCATAACTAACAGTTGTGTTAGAGAAGTAATATACATTTTGAGAAAGAAGTGCAGATTTTGAGATAGAAGTGCAGATAATAAGTGGATGTTAGCATGAATGTTACAAAGGAGGAAAAATATACTTCTTAAAGTTGGAGTTTTCTCAATTTTTTCTAAATGAAAATATGATTTTATTGGTTGGTTGGTTGTTGTTGTTTTTTTTTTATATAATTTGTTTCCCCAATATATCTTACCTGTTCCTTACACACCCAGTGTTGTTGTGTTTCCTTTCCTCCTTGTTGTTGAGCCTGTCTCTTGAGCAAGTTTAGTCTACTGTTAACTGGTCCAAATCTGGACTAGGTGCACCCTCTTAACGCTCATTGTGAGGACTGCATTTGCACCGTACTGCACATTACATTTACAAGACCATCATCTGGCCAGTCGTGCTTATGGAGTGGAGTGTTGGTATGCCTCCCACACTATGGAGATGTGCATGTTGTGATGATCGCTTGGGCTGAACCGACTGAACCAGGTCAGTAACAATGTGCAGAAAGTACTGGTAGTGGCCCCAATCATAGAGAAGATTAGGCATGTGCTTTTCTGTTTATAAGGTCATGCAGCAGAGATGGTGAAGTTTTCTCAAATTATACAATCTCTAGATTAATAAAAAAAAAAACAAGTAGTTTTCATTCTGAAATACAATTACACACAATTACACACACAAATAGCACCATAATTTTGACACTGCATGTCATCCTCCAGCATCGAAAACCTAATTTTAATACAAGCCAGCCAATCAGGGTCGAGCAGTGGTGGACAGTAACGGAGTAGCTTTACTTCGTTACTGTACTTAAGTACATTTTTCAAGTATCTGTACTTTACTGGAGTAGTTTTATTTTGAGTAACTTTTACTTCACTACGTTTCAAAGCATAAAATCGTACTTTTAACTTCACTAAATTTCATAAAACATATCGCTATAATATATAATGTGCTCCGACACACAGAAGCGGTGTCTGATTCATCATGAACGAACTGAGTCTTTTCAAAATAAACTTTTAAATCGGATCGCAAATTGCACCAAACGATTCGTTTACGAATTAGAATTATCCAATTACAGCCTACTGTCTATGGATTGCAGCTGTTCTGTAGTCGACCACTCACTGATTCAAATGAACCATTTAGTACGAGTCACCAGAAATAGCGTGCGTGCGTCTGATGTTGCTAAAGTAAGTTATTAATGTCGAAATTTTGGATTAATTATTGTAACTAAAAATCATATTTAGGTCAAAACTGTCAGTTGTTTGGGAAATAAATCCGTTGTAAAGAGTGATCTATTTAAGCCCACTGAAATGGTCCAGTGCAGACGATGCAGACACATCAATTTTAGGTAAAAAAAAAAAAAAAAAACTTAAAATAACACCGATTAAATACAATAACTCATTCACTTTCAAATTCCCCGCTGCCCTAATGTTAACAGTTTTATTAAAATGCTAGCATCCATGTCCTATGTGACGTCTGTTTTTATATTGTTTATCAACAGTAACGTTATGCATATGTATATTGTTTGGATTAGCTAGACGTGTAGACAGACATGAATGCTCATAACCGTACTGAAGTAAATATTGTTAGCTGATTCTAAATGTCTAGCTAACAAGCTTGCTGGTGCTAAGTTGAGGTCATTTATATATATATATATATATATATATATATATATATATATATATATATATATATATATATATATATATATAGATAGATTACATCTGGGGAGAAAATAAAGGATGTGATGTTCAGAACATGGTAACTACAGTAATTATCAAAGTGGGAAGAGATGCACCCCGTTTGGCCAGGGGTGTTTTTAAACCACAGACAAGGTTTGAGAAGGAAAAAATCATTATTAAAATATAATTATATTTTATACTAACTTCAGGCCTTATTATCATGTCATATATAACTGTGATGTTCTGTAAAACAACAAACTTTAAAATACTTTGTTCTCACTGGTGAAGATCAGATGGTCATCTCTGTTTTCTCTCAGCTACATCACAGTGTAAACTTCACAGTTAACATCACTCTCATCAGTGTAGTCCATATCAACAACAAAAATATATCTTGACTCCATATAGTGGTTATTTTGGAAAAAATCCCAGGTATTTTGAGCAGTAGGATTATAAAAAATAGTCTATGTGCTAATATTAAATTAAATTAAGTAGCCTATATAAAATTTCAAACATCTCTCTTTCAGTACTTTTTTACTTAAATACATAAAAAATCGAGTACTTTTGTACTTTCACTCGAGTAAAATTGAAAAAGGAGTACTTTTACTCTTACTGGAGTAATATTTTATTATATGTATCTGTACTTTTACTGAAGTACTTGATTTGTGTACTTCGTCCACCACTGGGGTTGAGGCACCCATGACGGAGAACAATTGAAAATCTTGTTTATGAATATTAATGATTGTGCGAATACCTCCAGGATAACCATGTTGAACTGTTTTCAAAACCATCTTTATTCTGCTATTTCCAGTGCCATTGAATTGTAAGTTACAGATTGTGTTGTCAGATGTAATGGTATTACACTTTCAAATGCAGGCATATACAGTAAGCTCGACACGAAAATAGATTCTGTTTAGCACAACGTCCTTTTAGATACTCTATGGCTTTCTCTGGCCTGGTTCCCTCATGCTGTTCTTTTTCAGCCAAAACCCTTCAGGCATTAACAATACTCGATCTTCCTCATGGTGCTAAATGTAACATCTTGGCCGGCTGTTGGCAGCAGATAAGCTGAGTAAGCAGAGTTTCTTCAGATGTATCACTCTTGTAAAGCTGTAAATCAGAAACGGAGAGTCCTTTAAGCTTGATGGCTCATTCACAGAGCTCTATAATACTCTCTGGGCCAGGATCAGACCCTGTGCAGTGTCAAACAGGAAGTGCATTCTAGATCCATCACACTTTTCTTGGCCACTCTTTTTGTTTTTTACCTTTTTGCCACTTTGCATTGGCAGTGATAGCAGAGAGAGTATAGAAAGAGGGGATGAGGAACAGGACAGGAGGACTCAAACACACACATTAAGTGCTCTAATTAAGTGTTCACATGGAGAACCGATGCATATTTACAGTTCTGATGTTTGCATCTTCTTTGGATTGTCATAGAGACAAAGACACAGCCTATAAAAACACAGAATATAAAAATAGCCTATAAAAGATCTGGATCACTTCCAGGAAACAATGCAGTTTATTCTATAAATGTGTATGTCCGTCCGTCCATCCATCCATCACAGCATCCCCTGCTATTAGAAAATGCCTATAAGGTTCTATAACATTAAAAACACATTTTCCAATACTCTTTCATTGGTTTTAATGGAAACTCAGAGCCAGCGAGGTGTGAGAATACTCCAGGTAGCATCAGAAGCGCATCAACAGCGATTCCTGCTAAATTAGTTTCAGTGTATTCCCACCACAGGCAGAACAGATGCATAATCACTGAACTGCTGAGACAAGCGGTGTTCATATCTATGTGTGAGACATAAGAAGATTTCCTTTCAAGATGTGTATTCAACCAGTAGCACATTTCATAGGATGTCTCAGAATATGCATGCATAGCAGGGAATTATTCATAACTGTGCTAATTAATCCTTGTCATCTGAAATATAAAAAGACATATAAAAGGCAACATAAAAAAAAATAATAATTATGAGAGCAATTTAAAATGTAGGGTTGTGCTTTACAAATCTGCATGCTGAAACACTCCTAAGTGTAATTAATTGACAAGTAGATGGATCTAAAAAAGAAAGATCTTGTTTGAATTATGCAAATTCCTTAACACACTATTACACTTTAAATTAATTGCCTTTAGTAAAGAAATTGTACTGGTTTTTATTTAGAAGAAATCTGAAACCTCATGATCGAAAGACTCTAATGCCTCAATCTTGAAAAAGGATCTATAATACATATATACAAGTCTTTTTGAGACACTGGATTGCACAGTTTTCACTCAGGAGCCATTTGTTTTACTCCAGTTCTCCAGGCGTAATTGGATCCTTCAATCCACTCATTTAAATGTGGTCTCTCTGAAGCATTTCCTGTCTAACTGCAAGCAGAGTCCCACATCACATTCCTTGCACTTCCATTGGGTGCTCCTTTTGCATAGTATGCAACTCTGTGAAAGGTCTTGAGTGTAATGCACAGGAACAGGCAGATTATTGCATTTCTCTCAAGCTGCCATCCAGGGGAACACCTGTGAGCTGAGCAGCCAGCAGCTCCTGAACGTTTTGCCATGTCATGAGCTTATCATGGTGGATGGCACACAGCTCTTTGTGTAAAATGAAGCTGTTGGTCACTGCAATGTCCAGGGAGTGCTGGAAAATGGTCACATACGACTTGTTTTATGGGGCACCGACTTTGTTCTGAGCATCTTGTTGGAGGTGTCAAGTCCCCCCATGTATTGTACAGCTACAGCTGAGACCACGGCCCCGGCCCCTCTGAGATGGTGTTGTGTTCGATGTAGATGGCCCATTTGCTTCTTCGTAGATAACTGGAGAAGCCACACTGAGAGAAAAAAAAAGAAAAAAAAAAAAGCAGCATGTGTTACAAACTCACTATATATGTACATAAAAAATAATTTTCATTATGAAGATATTTATTAGTAAGAGAGAAAAAAATAAAAAAAATAATAAAATATATATATATATATATATATAAAAATAACTATAATAATAATACAATAAAATAATACAAATAAAGCCTGCAGTTACTTACATTTGCATACACACAATCACACACACATTCATGCACTCACACACACACACAAATATACAGATATAGACATAAATGCATGCATGCACAAAGTCCCGCAAGCACGTACACACACACATTTGCATACACATCATAAACTGTATAAGTTACACACATGGACACATACACAAACAGATATACACATGCACACAGATATACACATGCACACATACAAACAGAAATACACATGCACACATACACACAAACACACACATAAATGTACGCACACATGCATGCACTTACACACACATACATATACACGCAAACATTCGCATACACACACAGTATGGAAGCAGTTTAGTCTCAAATATAATTCACGCAAAAAACACGATTCACACATGCGTAAACAATTTCACATGCATGAAACCTAATTCACGTACACACAAAACTGTGCACAAAAACTGTACGAGTGTCTGAATGTACGAATCGTCATTTACTACGAATCCACTGGGATTTGTGTGTGTGTGTTTTTGAGACTTTCCTGGCAGAGATCTCTTCCCACGTGGGTCTGTCCCACTGGGATGACTGCTATGTAATATATGGTGTTCCCATTTGCCTGAACTTCAAGTAAAATGCGGGACAAACAGAAAATCCAGCATTCTCCTTCACTACTGATACTGCTACTATTATTTTTTCTACGTGTTCATTCACTGGCATTTTTCACATTTCTTTTTTTTCTCCCTTAAAAACAAATTTGTCCATTATGATGCTCAATTTTACCGAACTAATGGCTGTTGATTGAATTCTGCCAAAGTGGGCGCTTGTATGTGTTCGTTAAATGAGTAATGTTATGTGAGTAGGTCTGATCATGTCTGAAAATAATATATGAAACACAAAATAATTTAACATAAAAAACATTAGGCTATAGATTATATTTCTTAAGTAAATGTTTAAATGAATGTAAAAATAATAATAATTGTAAAACTGAAAAAAAAAATGTAATTGTGTTCAGCATGGTGGGACGCATTTGAATTTGTGACGGGCCGCGGGTTGAGATGATGCTGCTGCTAGCTCCATGGTCATTTAATAGGCCTAGCATATTGTTTCTTTCAGTGTTCGAATTGTGTCAAAGCTCTTGGGGGATACCTCCCCCAACCCACCCCAAAAAACAACAACAAAAAAAATAATAATATATATTTGTATTTATTTATTTCATATAATAATATCATTTAATTTACTTTGTGTGTTTCAGAACATGTTTTTGCAGCTGAGCATTTATATGTATAATTAAATAAAAATCTATATACTTTGAACAGTGCACATGTATGCATTTTATTTCATAAAAAAAAAAAAAAAAAGTTTATCTTGAATGTAGTTACATAACCCTTTCATATTTTCTAGCGGAAGTTGTCATAGTTGGGAAAACTTCTATAGTGGTGAATGAGAGACTACATTAAATATATGTTTTGTAACAATAGTGTTTCTACAATAGGGTAAAAAAATTAATGAATTTGATATGATTACGATGCTGATGACCATTAATCAATTTCGATCTCTTGATTCACTATCAATTCACATGAATAGGCCTACTGTACTTACTTTTCTTTGGTTAAATTCAGTATTTTCTTGCATTAATATGCCTCTTTGCATTGAATTTAAAACCCTTTTCTTCATTTAACCTTAAATACTACACTTATTGTATTAGGCTATACATAATAACGGAAAATAGGATACAATTCATAACAAAAACGGTTGATCTGCATGTTTGTCTTCGGTGTAATAATCAATGCATGTGTGTCTCATGCACAATTTGCGAGTTAGCAACCCTGCTTTGTCATCGTTGACACAGAAAAAGCCTTCACCTGATGAACATGTTCATCAGTGATAATGTCCTAAATTAAATTAACATTGTTTTTAAATAGTTAGGCCCTGTGTCCACCAAAGCGTTTTTAGGCAGCTGAAAACACCAGGCGCTCTGCTGAAAACGCCCACCTGTGATTGAGAGCGCTTTTTTTCAGTTGAGACCACTGATCTATATATGATATCTATATTATAGATCAGTGGTTGAGACGCTTTGTTTGCTATGATACAGAATAACCACTAAACTGTTACTTGTATCTGATTTGGTAAATAATTTTTTTTCTGACTTAAATGCTCTGGATGCCCAGAAACCAGCAATATTAATTTCTATTCCATTTTTCTTGTTGTTGCGCTTGTTGAAACGTCGATGTAACAAATAACAGTTGTGACAGTGGATTGGTGTGGAATTTGCTCAGCGTTTTATCCAAAGTTGAACATTCTTCAACTCTCGGCGCAAGAGAAAAAAGGCCAATGCACAGCGTTCAACGCGAATAAGATGCTAAGCGCTCTGGTGGAAAAGGCTTTGGTGGACACGCGGCCTTAAGGTTACTAGATTTAAAATTATTTTTAATTCAGAATGGGTGCAATGCTAGCTTTTTTTTTCTCAGATAAGAAAAAAAAAAACTGTACTCTTCTCACCATTAAATATCCTGCACGATGGCATGCAAGTGTTTAAATACACATACTTTGCTTTTGTTTAGTCTATTCACTTGTTAAGTCTGACGTCACATAGCAGCACTTTCAGTTACAGATATCAGTTACCAAGAGAAAACAACAAAAGGTGATAATATAAACTCACAATGTCATAGAATACTAGCGAAAAAGTTATAATATGAACCTTTAACTCCATACCGAAGTATCAGATAGCCAGAAAATGAAAATATTAATATAGAAAAAAATATAGAAAAAAATATTTGTGTTTGGGACGCTGTGAGCACGGAGACTGTAGTGTATATCGTAAGTTTGGCGGTCTTGAATTTGGGATTAATGAATTAATGTCTTCAGTCACAATCATTGCTGGACAAACAGCACTAAGAGATGTAAGTAATTCTGTGAGTTCAGTAAAAAACAGAGGATTTGGTTTTGGAGGTCGATATATGAGCACAATAAGGACAGGTGAAACACCGTTCACTTTAAAAGCAATGCACTCAAATGATAATACATAGGAAATGGTAATTTCCGTGACAGATATATCAGCTCTGTAGATAACAGCGAGACCACCACCTTTACCACTTTGACGTGGCCTCTCAATATATATATATCCCGGTGGAGCACTCATATTTAAGTTAATAAAATCATTTGGCTGGTGCCAAGTCTCTCAGATACAAAATAAGTCCAAAGCATTGTTCAATATGATATCATGAAGTACAGCAGTTTTATTATTCAGTGAACAAATATTTAGATGTGCAAATCGAGCAGTTTTAATTCGTACTTTCTGATGAGACAGTTTCGGATAACACAAGTTTACATGGCAAACACCACATACAGAATGCTTTTGTGTTTCAGAGGCCTTGGATAGAGAACATAAAACTTTAATGCCAGTCCCAGTAGTATAAACATGCCGCCTTGATCCTCTGTGTAAATAGTTCGGCCGACATAAAAGCCAATATGATTTCAAGGTCTTTTGAACACAGACGTCGGGAAGTAAATAATGTTCCAATGAGAGAAGTTCAGCAAAAGAGTACCTTATCATGAAATCCAAATGTTGTTGAAGGACCCACTCTCCACGAAGCCCAGACAGGGTCAAAATAATGATGACAATGATGATGATGATGATGTTGATGATGATGACAATGCAAAGCAAAGGAATCCGCATGATAGGAGCAGCGATATCCAAACTGAATCACTTGACATAGAATCCAGACGCGTTATCACCCGCAGCATATAAATTCTTCTCAAACAGGTTGCAGTGTTCCCGTCAGCAGGATCAGCAATACCACGATGTTGTGCCCAAAATCATGAGAAACTCCACAGTAGAAATCCAGTGTCGGAGGTCCTTCATTATTATTTTTTTTACAAAATTAGATTTAAGACACAGTATAAGAGAAAATGTGTCCTTTTATTATTTCTCGGGACAAAATGCTGCATATTTCTTTGCGAAATTGAAATGTTAAATAATGAACTTGAAATCTTAAAACAAATCCTAAATCAAATAAAAACTTATACAACCAAAAAATATATATCTTTCATCTAAACAAAGGCTATGTCTGTGCTCTTTTAAATCTGAGGAAACCATTTGAATTACTATCCAAAAAAAGATGCTAAATACATGTTACATTTGGATTGTATAATAAAATAAAAGTGAAGTAAAGACAGAATGGTTAGGTTTTACCTTTGTGAATGAGATGCAGATGTCACTCTCTTACAGCGGGTTCCACTAATGGAACAGCAGATATTTAAATGCTGCTGCTCCTTTAAGACCAAATGCACAGATCCAATATAATAATACACAAGATTTCTTTATCCACTGTATACGTTCACTTAAGACATAACTGACTTTGTTCATGAGAATACTTAAAGAAAAAAAATGAAATGCTGCTCCCAGTGCTTGCTTTGAATGAGTAAGCTCAGAATGCGTGTGAATGATTTAAAATGCTTGAATCGGCAAGAATTGGAAACAAGTGCAAACTTGTGCAAGTGCAAAAGAGCAATTCCGATCCATTTCACCCCTACAAGTGAGCGAACAACGCAAATCAGGTTAGGAATTTTACATCACTATTCAAGATAGCCGTCGGGCAGGGCGGTGATACATTTTGGAGCCCGACTGGAAAACACAATAGCCCCGGGACATTGGGCTAGCAATTTTTAGTAATTATAACGGTTTTACTCTGTCAAAATTTGAATAAAAACACTTTACAAAACACATTAACACACTATTAAAGTTCTAAGGATACCACAGATAAAACAAATAAAAAATAAAAACTTGTGCCCAAAATTGTTGACCCCTGATCCACAGGCTACTGTGATTGTTTTTGTTCTTTAGTCCATTGTGATGTCAGCTAGCATTGTGCTACCTGTTTACAAGGGGGAAAAAATCCAATATGGCTGCCAAACAGAAGTTCTCCAACCCAGCTATGAAGACACATCATGTTTAGTATTTTCATATAAATTTAGTTGGGTTCTGATATGACAAATTGTATTAATTACAATTTTATAATGTCAACTTAAAGTCATGTACTTTGTATGAGTTGACATTTTATATTTTACCTATACTGTGTCATATTTATTATTATATTGTGTCATCTTATCGAAACTTTGATACGCGTGGCGCTTTCTGCATAGTGATGTCTGCATAGGGACCTTGTGAATTTGAACACATCTTTTGGTTATGAAGCTACAGATAATCTATGGGGTATTGTCAAGAGAAAGATGAGAAACAAGAGTCCAAACAATGCAGATGAGCTGAAGGCCACTGTCAAAGGAACCTGGGCTTCCATTCCTCAGCAGTGCCACAAACTGATCACCTTCATGCCAGGCCGAATCAAGGTATTAATTAAGGCAAAAAAGGAGCCCCAACCAAGTATTGAGTACATGTGCAGTAAATTAACACTTTCCAGAAGGCCAACAATTCACCCATTTGGGGGTGGGGTATGAAACATTCAAATTTGTGGAGATGGTGAATTGGTGGGTTTGTTAAATGGGAGCCAAAATCCAAACAACTTCTGTCCGTGTGCATTGAATTTAATACAAAAGTTTCATATGAACTTTTCCCACGACATTCTAATTTGAGAAACACCTGTAGTCAGACTCAGCACTACATCATCTTTAAATCTCTCTGAAAAACTTGAAATAAAACCATTTAAAATAGTTCACTCATTTTTAAAATGGAAATATTAAAGTTTAAGAAATAACTTTAGAATGTTAAAGTCAAGCTTTTGTTTTTCAAAGCTGCCAGTGGCAGACTGCAAATTAGCCAGCTTTTTAATCAATTTAGCCTTCTGCAAGCATTACCACTTGACAAAGATAAAATCTATGAATACTAAAAGCACTTCTCACAATGTTAGTTTAACCTACATTAATGTGTGCTATATTAGGTGCATAGCCAGTCATTTGTGCAGAGAGTGGAAGGTAAAATGTGATTTGCGGTATAGGCCTTCTTTCCCCCAGGGCAGCACTTTATTTTTTTCACCCTAATAATTGATTGATATCTAAAATATAAAAAGTGAGGAAGCCTAAGGGTGTACTCACACTAGCCAGTTTGAACCGTGCCCGAGTGCGTTTGACCACCAAAGCGCAGTTCGTTTGACTAGTGTGAGTGCTCCGAATCGTGCCCGGGCACGGCTCGATTAGCCGGCCCTGGCCCGCTTGGAAGAGGTGGGCCAGGGCACGGTTCAGTTGGACTCGGGCACGGTTCGCATGCAGTGTGAGCGCTAACCGTGCTGGAGCACGGAAAAGGACGCGTTGCGTCACGGTTTTGCGACGCTCCAAAACCAACATGGCAGGGAAAGGGTCGCTTTGGTCTACGGCAGAGGTGCAAAACGCATAAAAACTAAAAACTGCAAAGTCCTTGCTGCACTTCAGCTGGTACCTTGCAAACATCCTCATACGAGCAGCACGATTACGTGAAAATTTTCGCGCCACTAAGGCGACACATCTGTTTAACAACAGGCTGTGGACCAAACAACACAAAATTATCCACAAAGAAAACAGAGCGATGCACTCCATTGTGTTCAGAGCGCGCCGCTCTTCCTGTTTATCCCGAAACCGTCGCACCATAATGACGTAAGCGTGCTCCGGCACGAATGCTGAAACCCTATATGTGAGTGCAGGCCAGAGGGGGAGTGGGGACAATCGTACTCGGGCCCAGTTCATGGCAACCGTGCCTAGTGTGAGTACACCCTATAACAAACCCGATGCCTGGCCCACATTGGAGCAATGACATGAAAATTGTCAAACAAGTTGGGGCCCCATCACACTCAATCTGAAATACAATGCTTTGCTAAATGTCCAGGGGCCCGTTCTTCGTACGTCGCTTATTACATCCGAGATCAAATGATACATCCAAGATGATATCATTGTGCTAATCGGGTTCTTCGAACACACCTGTTGTGTATGATTAGTATCGCTGGCTTGAGTTATCTGAGCATTCATGTGTTAGCTTAAAAGGGGATATGTATCGATACTCGAAACCATGATCAGCAGTGCAGCGATTGGCTGGTGGCAAGACGGCAATGTAATGACGTCATATAATTTAAAATGACACCCGACGAAAAACAAATTTCTGGACTTTTATCAGGAAACAGCCAAGCAAACAAAACTACATGTTATAAAAGATATATGAAACAGATAATAGATACATGTTTTTTATTTTTTCACGATTCCCAATTATTTAGATTCCCAATTTATAGTAGTTGTGCAGTCTTTACATTTTTATTTCAATGTAGACGTTATCTATTCATTTTATATTTGGACAGATTTGCTACGTGACAGCACTAATAAAAAAAAGTTTCTTAAGGGTCAATATCATGTTATCTGCATCTCCATCAAGCCACTCTTATAATAGCAGTCATCACTCAAAATAATGCACCACTCTATTATCTGTATAGCATGTGTAAGACTCAAATACAATTATGAAGTAATAATTTTATGACAAATACATATTTCAGTGAGTAAATCTGGCTCTGTCTATAGTAGGCTGTTATTGACTACTTAGCAATTTTAAGTAATTTTTTTTAATGATTATTTTAAATTATTGTCCCTGGATCAGTACGATACTCTTGTAATAAAGAAGCGGTGGTAGCAGACATATTTTGAGTATCAGTTCTGGTTGAAAAGAAGCGATCTAATCCTGTTTACATGAAATAAGCCTGCTCCCGAGCAGGTTTAAGCTTACGGATCTGTTGTCATGACAGCAGCAGCTCCAGGATAAGCTTCGAAGAACAAATGATCCAAGATCACGCCAAATCGTCAACGTTCAAACCCAGCTAACAGAGTTAGCGACGTACGAAGAACAGGCCCCAGGTCTCAGGGAGAGGAACTTAATGCAGTGATGCCAGAAAGTATGTATGTGAGAAAACCACCAAATCAAACCAAAAGACCCCATCTTTTCAATAAAGCAATTTTTATTTGAGGTGGTAGAGGAGAGGCAGAAAATCAAAAAGGTTGAGCAAACAGGGAAAACATGCCATATGAAGATCACGGAATTAGAGAGATCTCCAGTAGGTGTTAGGCAAAATCCCCATGACCATTTCAATGACCACACACTAACAATTTCATTGAACACTCCCCTGGCCCGCCATCACCACCGTCCCCATCTGCCCCATGGTCCCCATTGCCACCACGGTCCCCACGGTCCCCATTGCCTCTGCGGTCCCTGACCCTGGCCTCCTCCCCAGAAGCTAGACTGTCCACTAGCCTGTCCGTTTCCCTGGCCCAGTCCACTTCCCTTACCCTGGCCACTAACCTGTCCCAGTCCACTTCCCTTACCCTGTCCCGGTTCGTGGCCGCTAGCCTGGCCCTGTCCATGGCCGCTAGCCTGTCCCGGTCCCAGTCCACTTCCCTTACCCTGTCCGTGGCCGCTAGCCTGTCCCGGTCCACTTCCCTTACCCTGTCCGCTAGCCTGTCCCTGTCCACTTCCCTTACCCTGTCCCTGTCCGTGGCCACTAGCCTGTCCGCTTCCCTTACCCTGTCCCCGTCCACTAGCCTGTCCGCTTCCCTTACCCTGTCCCTGTCCACTAGCCTGTCCGCTTCCCTTACCCTGTCCCGGTCCCTGTCCACTAGACTGTCCGCTTCCCTTACCCTGTCCGTGGCCACTAGCCTGTCCGCTTCCCTTACCCTGTCCGTGGCCACTAGCCTGTCCGCTTCCCTTACCCTGTCCGTGGCCACTAGCCTGTCCGCTTCCCTTACCCTGTCCGTGGCCACTAGCCTGTCCGCTTCCCTTACCCTGTCCGTGGCCACTAGCCTGTCCGCTTCCCTTACCCTGTCCGTGGCCACTAGCCTGTCCGCTTCCCTGTCCTGGTCCACTGCCCCGTCCGCTAGCCTGGCCTTGTCTGCTACTCTGTCCCTGTCGGATTCCCTGGCCTGGTTTGCTGCCCTGTACTGGACCACGTGGTTCACTGCATGCAAAGCCACTGGTGGTTGGGCAACACTTCTGTGTGGTCGGACACTGTCCATCATTGAAACAGCTTTCAGCCCACAGTGGAATCATCTCCGGTATGGGACACTGACCCGGCTTCACTGTGTGGACACAGATAGTCAGCTTTAGTTGTTGTATATACGCAGTTATTCCTCTATTTTGTAAAGCTATCATGTGCTTGAAGATCCTAAAGGAAGAATTGAAACGCATTTTAGAGGGGGGGGGGGGGGGGGGCATTTATTTTACCACAAACAGCCACTGGGTGCCATCCAAATTCCTTTTTAAATACATGTCACATGTAGCAAATTTCACTCTCAATATTAAATCTGACAGAGCAACCACCAAATATGGAATCTTGAGACCCAGACCATTCCAACAATGTATACATTGTCAGGATTACAAGAGTTCTGATTCTTAAACATTTGGAATGGAAAGTATGAGGTCCATGTCTCACCATAAAATAAGTGGTATAACTTAGTCACCATTTAGAACTAGTTGAGAATGCCTTAAGGTCAGATTTTATTTAATTTTTTTAAGTCTTAAATATTGAAGTAAAAGTAATGCGTAAAAGCAGCAGTCATGAACAAATGGTCACACACAGCTTGAGTAGCAAGATGGTAATCAGTTTTATCATATCTTCCATTTTGTATTTTTGGGTAAGAATAAGCAGCACTTCTTCCAGTACTTGTTTCCTCATGTTGGAATGAAAGATACCACTTCTGGAATCTGCATCTGAAGTAGTATTTGGAGTTACACGGTTCATGTATCTCAGAGGGGACATAGACGCATTTAAACTGTAGATACAGATGTACAAGTAGGCCTTATGTTTTAGGATTTGTGCACAAGCATGCAAGTGAGCATGGCATAACAATTGATCAGATATAGCTATATAGTAAATGGACCAGAAATAGATATATAGTGTAGAGGGCCTCGCACAGGGCCTCACACCCCCCCTCTCAGCAATTGCATATCAGGGGCCATGCTAGGAGTCTCAAACCCAAATACACGTCTGCTTTAAAGCAAAAAACATTTTAAAACCTACTACTCATCCCTAAACTGTGTCTAAAAGATGAAGTCATTCATTTCAAAATTTTAGCGGTGTAATGCAGTCAGCAGATCTTCTCACCTGTGCTTCGTCTTTGAATGGTGCGAGTCGTGTTCAGGTATCCAAACAGACACGATAAAACAGCAATCAACAAGAAATAAACTCGAGCTGTCATCCTCGCTGCCTGCGATCTCACAACAATCATTGCTAGAAAACACGTTAAATTGGTGCATCAAAAGAAGTAAACAACAAAGCACAAAAAAATAAGAAGAAAGCGTGTTACTGCAATATCTACCTCTGTAAAATGGGGGGTTAAAAATTAAAGGAAATCAGATCAATTGCAACCCTAATTAAACTCACCTGCCTGTAGCTTTCTAGTAATCTGAAATGCCTATAAGCTTGTTCAGGTGAGTTTGATAATAATTAAACTAGCCTAATTATGAGAGGATTGTGCGTTTCTATGGTATTGTGGCTTAATGCAGCACTGCAAAGACCTAGTTTTTAATTTAAGCTTGTAGAAATTAAAGTTGGAACTCCTAAGTTTATTTTACTTGGAACCCTTTATGTTTAAAAGGATTATTTTAGTAAATATCAAAGTTATGATACCATGGGCATGTTCAAGTTCAAAACGGTGCGCAACGTTTTGCTACTGTTTCCGGGTTGAACGTCATGTGTTGAACGTCATGTTTCCTGGAAACGGCGTTCACCGGTGTGCAAAGTGGTTTGAGATGCGTTTTCTCTTGTTTGGTGGGTGTGTCAGAACTGCAGTCCAATCAGCAGCAACATGTATATAAAGCACGCGGTATTAAATTGAACTCGCACAATGGCTTCAAGGAAAATAATGTACAAATGTGTTCGTTGCAGCTCGGTATACTGAGGATATTAGAAGACATGTTTGTCGTAAGTTTTATTGTAAAAATATAGGATATCAACATAATGATTTAGTTGTTTATATTTTTAGCTTCATTGCAAGTGTATGACATTTGGTATAGAAATAAACAATGGTAATTAAGTGCTTTTCCTAAAAATGAGAAAGAAAATACAGGGTATTAAAACCGTATGAACTACAAATAAAGTCAGTATGTGAGGCTAAATAGATGTGTTTTAGTCTGAATTAGGCAAGAAACACAAAGAACACAGATATTGGCCTTCTCAGCTGCCATAGTTAAAACTCTTGCGTTATCAGAACAGTGTGTTCAACGCATCACCGTTTCTGTTTAAAAAAAGTTGTGCAAGGTTTTGTTGGGGCTGAACGCAGCCCTGATTTCACATCATGCACTGGGGCATGAATAATTAAAAATGTTACAATTTTCACTGTTTTTGAGTTGTATTTACACTGATTTATGGTTGCTTTTGTTTTTACTCAAAACATAACACACTGTTTTGTGACATCTGGAGTTCATTTTCTACTCAAAATGACCAATTCATACACAAAAACTTCACTGATTGTTATCATAATTATGGTGTACCAAGTATTGAGGTCTTTGTGTTCATTTGGCTATTAATTATATTGATTGGGCATATTATCTTAAAAGGATAACAGTCTGTCTACATGCTTGCATGCTTCAATAGCATGGTTGTTTAGAGTGCTATCTTGCATTTAACATACAGATTTTATTTAATTCAGGGCCGGTTTCCCATACAGGGATTAAGCCTAGTCGTAGACTAAATGTCATTTTAAACCTGGATTTATTGAAGTAGCTTTCTCACACATGGATTACAATAGTCTCAGACTTGCACTAGTCTAGACTTAAACAATCAGATTTCTAGAAGTAGGATTAGACCTAATTCAGATCTAAATGAAGTCTTAAATTAAACCCGGTCAGAAGCAGGTTTAACCTCAGATTAAAAACTTTTTGCCTCAAGGCTCACATCCACAGTATCAGAAAATGGATTACCTCGACTATTTCAACGACAATCAGAGACCAAGACCAGAAAGAAGGTTGCTGACAGAAGCAACCCACTAAATGATTTTGATGATTTACATTTTCTTGACCGTTTCCATATGTCAAAAGAAAATGCAACAAAAATTATTGGTTTGCTGCAGCCCAAGCTTTCAGGTGACTTAGTCAGGGGCACCCCTATTTCTCATTTCTTACAAATATTAATTATCTTAAGGTTTTTGGCATGTGGAACCTTCCATTGTGAAACTGGGGATTTGTGTGGTGTAGGTGAATCAACAGTGTGCAAAATAGTACACAAAGTCTGCAGTTCTATATGTGAACTGAAAAAGGATTTCATCAAATTCCCAAATGCTGCTGAACAGGCCACCTACAAGGTAGATTTCTATGAATATGGGAACTTCCCTGGAGTCACTGGTTGTATCGACGGCTGCCACATCCCCATCAAGTGTCCCTCTACAGCAGATGCTGAGGAATTCAGAAATCATAAAAACTGGGTTTTTATAAATGCAGTTCTCCGATATTGTTGCACGTTGGAAAGGTTCAACTCATAACTCAAGGATTTTGCTCAACTCCTCTTTGTACGGTCAGTTTGAAACAAGACAACACTCTGGAATTATACTTGGTGACAGTGGGTATGCACAGACAAACTTCTTGTTCACCCCTTATCTCCATCCAGTCACACCAGAGCAACAGCGCTATAACCAAGCTCACCAGAGGGTTAATAGAGCGCATGTTTGGTGTATGGAAGAATCATTTCCGGTGTCTCTGAAATACACTGTGGTTTGAACCTAGGAGGTGCTGGTTATTTGTTAATTTAGCCACTGTGCTAAATAAAAACCTTGGATTGTTTAGGTTATTTTCAATGAGTTTGTGGATATGCTCTGACCTGGCAGTTTTTAGAGCCTGTTTACAGCTGGACATAATGTTTTCCCACGCAATTATACAAACTTCCAAGTTAGTTTTTCTCCATTTGCGTTAAAGACTACAAGTTTCTTTCTTGAGAGAGTGATTATAACTCTTATACCATGGCACAGTACAATTTTCTCTAACTTTTATCTATCTGATGGGGGCAACAGCTTCTAATGTATTAGAGGAAATAGTGCCCATATTGCCAGTCATTTTGCTAGTTCATGTGTATTTTGGGGTACAAATAGCAGTTGAGATAAATCAGGCAGCTTATTTGCGAATCTGTCTTTGGTGGCTGGAACAATAGTTCTGCCCTGACGGTAATGCTGAGCCATATAGTTTTAATATCAGTGGTACGCAGCATACATGATACAAGGAAATGGTCTGTAACATCATCACTTTGAGGTACGATATCTATATCACTAAGATCGACTCCATGTGATATAATTAAATCTAGTGTATGATTTAAAACGATGAGTGGGCCTGGTGACACTTCATTTACAATAACTGCTTTAGGTGTGAGTGATCTAATATTTATGGGCCCAAACAGTCCCAAAAATTGTTTTTGTTCATTTACTTTAAATTTTTCTGGTTTAATCACGATAAGATTTTTTCTAGATCCTACATTAAATTTATATTTTGACCTCACTATTCGGGGAACAGACACAGTCTTAATAGATTGGACAGCGCAAGTACTTTTATAATTTGAGTGAGTAGAACAAAAGTCATCATAATAGTTATTTGAGAATTGGCTTACAAGTCATTTGGAGCGAATTGTCCTAGAGATGTTGTCAGAGAGCAGTTCCGCTCCCACTCTGCTGGGGTGTAGGCCTTCAGCGCAAAAAAGCCTAGGACGCTCTCAGAAAAGATTCCAATTATTTAACAAATAGCAGTTTCTGTTCTTTACACCATGACAATAACCATTCATTTAAAGCAACAAGTCTTTTGAACCTTTCGTGTCCTCGTCAATACGTGGGCAATGGTCCTGACACAATGATTGTCGCCGCGGGCATCGTCCTGTGAACCGTCTCGATCAAGCTCCTGAAGTCCCTCTTCAGCGTCTGTCACAGCATGGTGTCATTAACCTCGGTGTGAAGCATGACCACTCTGGGACTCTCGTCGGACTTCAGGATTGCGGGTATCTGCTTAGAAACATTGAGAACATGAGCACCAGGGAAATAGTGAGTGTGCACTTTACCTTCGGCTAACGTAGCACGGACATGTTGGACGATGGAGTCTCCGATGACACAGCTTTACGTCCCATCTCGCAGAGGGGAGCAAAGCGGTACAGGATGGAGATCTTGAAGACCGGAGGGGATGAAGTTCTCGCCCTGGGCCTGGCTTGGATCGCGTCCTGTGTGCACCAGGCCTGTGCAGAGAAACACACAGAGTAGACGTGGTGGGACTGTTAGCGGCGAGGTGTATACTTACCCCGGAGTTGTGAGCATCAGTCTGGGATGATTCCAGCGCGGCTCTCCGCTCTCTCAGCTGGGCATGCCTCACCTCCAGGTCACAAATCTGCTTCTCCACGGCCTCCAACGTGTCCTCTCCTGCAATCAAAGGTAAACATACATCTGCCATTAAAGCAAGTAATAGTGAGTAAAGCAATGGTAATGTGTGTGAATAGAGTATTAGCAATGCAAGCGCGGTTAGTGGCTACTATGCTGCCAATGCTAACGGGCAATAAGCTAATAGTGGACCCGGTAGAGCAAAATAAAACTAGTGATAACAAGGCGCTCTGATTGTTTTTATTGTATAATACAATAGAGGATATATTAACATGTTATAGAAATGGAAAATGATGGTATATAAAATAGATTTTTAAGATAAAAAATAGTCGATAAACAGAATACAGTGATTGAGTTCAAACACAGTACACACGGCAACAGAAAAGTTTGGTTAAGAAATATTGAATGGGTTCCAAGTAAAATATACTTATGAGTTCCAACTTTAATTTCTACAAGTTTAAATTGAGTACTAACAAAAAATCTTTTCTTTACATTATTTAGTATAAAAATAACGTGTTTGTATGTAGTATTTACTTCACCACAAAATAATTTTTTGAGTGTTGCTATGTTTTATTATTTGCCATGGATATTGTTGATTACTCAATAAATGGTTTGCAAACTATGTTACATTAGTGTTGTATATTTTGTTCTGGTTAATTAAATGAAAGAAAAAAAAAAAAGAAAAAAGAAAAGAAAGCAAAAAAAAGAAGAAGAAGAATAACAATTACAATTAGAATTAGAAGAACCAGCATGCACTGCTCTGGGCAGTGCTGCATTTAGTCGAACACATTGATGCCACAACATGATCGCTGTACCACCTCGCCACTGCAGATTCACGTTGCAGTTTACATTGTCACCATAGAAACGAAAAATCCTCTCGTAATTAGGCTAGCTTAATTATTATCAAACTCACTTGAACTTAGGCATTTTATATTACTAGAAAGCTACAAGCAGGTGAGTTTAATCAGTGGTGCAATTGACCTGATCTCCTTGGATTTTTAAACCCCCATTTTACAGATGTTGCAATAACACATTCTTATTTTTATTTTTTTTGTACTTCGTTGTTTATTTCTTCTGACGCACCAATTCAACACATTTTCCAGCAGTGATCATTGTGAGATCGCAGTCCGTGAGGATGGCAGCTGAAGTTTATTTCTCGTTGATTGCGGTTTAATCATGTTTGTTAGGATACCTGAACACTACTCATGCTATTCAAAGACAAAGCACAGGTCAGAAGATCTGCTGACTTCATTACAGAGCTGAAATTCAGAACTGAGTGACTCGCAGTCTTTAGACACAATTTAGGGATGAGTAGCCGGTTTTAAAATATTTTTGATTGCAGACGTGTAAAATGTGTATTTAGACCCCCCGTGAGGCCCTGTCCGAAGACAAGTGAGGTCCTCTACACTTTTTGTACGTGGTGGGGTGCTATAGTAACTAAGGTAACTTTAATCCACATCTTATTTGTTTTGCCGTGTTCACTGGCATGCTTGTGCACAAATCAGTCATCGATTTATTAGTCTATTAAGACCCAAATTCCAGGCCTTTTAAATTGTAGATGGCAAAATTGCTTCTGCATGATTTTGTTTATAATTTCATGTAGGCCTAGTTAACTTGATCCATCTATAACACAGAGTACCGTTTTTATGTAGATGCATGATGTATGCAGTTTTCAGTAAAGAAATTGGTTAAACTTGCATTTTTAAACCCAACATTGCTTGTTTTAGCTCAATTGTTAACAAAAATAGTTCCAAACAGATCGCAGTACTGTTTTGTGTCTCTGAGCAATGGACCGTTTACTTTACTGAATTAATTGACTTTTTGAATGAATTTGAGGAAAATGATTCAGTGATTCACTCGTTAAGTAGTCAAGTGCTTTGTTTCTGAAATATTCAGCTGTTTGACTGAATCTCAAAGACTCCTTTACATTCATCTGTCACCTACTGGTGGGGTTTCCACTTAAACTCGAACAGTGTAACTCTAAATGCTACTTGAGATGCAGATTCCAGAAATGGTATCTTTCATTCCAACATAAGAAAACAAGTACTAGAAGTGCTGCTTATTCTTACCCAAAAATACAAAATGGAAGATCTGATTAAAACTGAACACCATCTTGCTACTCAAGCTGTGTGACACTTGTTCATAACTGCTGTTTTTCAATTTTTCATTTACTTGAACATTGAACATATGAACTTTTCCCACGACATTCTAATTTGAGAAACACCTGTAGTCAGACTCAGCACTACATCATCTTTAAATCTCTCTGAAAAACTTGAAATAAAACCATTTAAAATAGTTCACTCATTTTTAAAATGGAAATATTAAAGTTTAAGAAATAACTTTAGAATGTTAAAGTCAAGCTTTTGTTTTTCAAAGCTGCCAGTGGCAGACTGCAAATTAGCCAGCTTTTTAAGCAGATGGGAGTTTTACTTACTCAAACATGTTCTGAGGGCAGAAAGGACAATGATTGGTTTACAGATTCAACCAATGAAATTGAAGCAGAGGCGGAGTCAGGAAATTTGAACATGTGGAAGGAATACTTCAGACAGATACGTTACTGACACTTCGTGGGAGGCATTTATTGCAAGGTAAGTTCATTTACCATGTATTTTCATGGAAAAAATTAACATCTCTAACATTTAATAAGATAATTAGCAAACAAAGATGCACAGAACAAGTAATCATGGACTAAATATTATATAGTATGCATTTTCACTTGACTGCTTCATCAGTTGATTACACCAAAGTTAGTTATGAGATATCTGGAGTAAAACATGCTTTTCCAATGTTTCCACGCTGTCTGTGAAACCGATATGAGCGACAAAAGAACTCTCCTTGAAATTAGATCAGTCAGTTAGCGTTAGCATTAGCTTTAGCACTGCTCTCAGGGCAGGAGTACTCAATATTGATATTACTGTTATTTTTAATGAACTGTGTGCTGCTTACAGGGCATGAGTATTCAATATTTAAATGTATACTATTTTATGCTATTCAAATTACTATTATTTTACTAAACTATGTGCTGCTTTCAGGGCAGGAGTACTCTATATTCATATTACTATTATTTTACTAAACTATAAGCTGCTCTCAGGGCAGGATTATTCAATATTGTATTATGTGCTGCTCTCAGGGCAGGAGTACTCTATATTCATATTACTATTATTTTACTAAACTATAAGCTGCTCTCAGGGCAGGAGTATTCAATATTGTATTATGTGCTGCTCTCAGGGCAGGAGTACTCTATATTCATATAACTGTTCTTTTACTAAACTATGTGCTGCCCTCAGGGCAGAAGTACTCAATATTCATATTACTATTATTTTACTCAACTATGAGCTGCTTTCGGGGCAGGAGTACTCAATATTCATATTACTGTTATTTACTAAACTATGTGCTGCTCTCAGGGCAGGAGTACTCTATATTCATATTACTGTTATTTTACTAAACTATGTGCTGCCCTCAGGGCAGAATTACTCAATATTCTTATTAATATTATTTTGCTAAACTATGAGCTGCTCTCAGGGCAGGAGTACTCAATATTCATATTACTGTTATTTTACTAAACTATGTGCTGCGCTCAGGGCAGAAGTACTCAGTATTAATATAACTATTATTTTACTAAACTATGTGCTGCTTTCAGGGCAGGAGTACTCTATATTCATATTACTATTATTTTACTAAACTATGTGCTGCCCTCAGGGCAGAAGTACTCAATATTCATATTACTATTATTTTACTCAACTATGAGCTGCTCTCTCGGGGCAGGAGTACTCAATATTCATATTACTGTTATTTACTAAACTATGTGCTGCTCTCAGGGCAGGAGTACTCTATATTCATATTACTCTTATTTTACTAAACTATGTGCTGCCCTCAGGGCAGAATTACTCAATATTCTTATTAATATTATTTTACTAAACTATGAGCTGCTCTCAGGGCAGAAGTACTCAGTATTCATATAACTATTATTTTACTAAACTATGTGCTGCTTTCAGGGCAGGAGTACTCTATATTCATATTACTGTTATTTTACTAAATGTAACCCCTCTCTCCTGGGTCCTCTCTGACGCTCCTCGCACTCTCGACGAGCAGGGCTCGAACCCGGGTCTCCGGCATGGGAGGCGGACGCACTAACAAGGAGACTAAATGGCTACAGCCACTAGCGTCTGTCACTAGTGCGTCTCTTGAGATTGGGGAGTGAGGTTTACCTGCACAGCACTACTCGCTGGCCTCCGTTACATAAACTATGAGCTGCTTTCAGGGCAGGAGTACTCAATATTCATATTACTATTACTTTAATAATCCATGCGCTGCTCTCAGGGTAGGAGTACTCAATATTCATATTACTGTTATTTTAATAAATTATGTGCTGCTCTCAGGGCAGGAGTACTCAGTATTCATATTACTGATATGTTTACTGTTCTATGAGCTGCTCTCAGGGAAGGAGTACTCAATATTCATATTACTATTATTTTACTAAACTATGAGCTGCTCTCAGGGCAGGAGTATTCAATATTGTATTATGTGCTGCTTTCAGGGCAGGAGTACTCTATATTCATATTACTGTTATTTTTACTGTTCTATGAGCTGCTCTCAGGCCAGGAGTATTCAATATTGTATTATGTGCTGCTCTCAGGGCAGGAGTACTCTATATTCATATTACTGTTATTTTACTAAACTATGTGCTACTCTCAGGGCAGGAGTACTCCATATTCATATTACTATTATTTTACTAAACTATGTGCTGCTCTCAGGGCAGGAATACTCAATATTCATATTACTATTATTTTAATTATCTATGCACTGCTCTAAGGTCAGGAGTACTCAATATTCACATTACTGTTATTTGAATAATCTATGCCCTGCTCTCAGGGCAGGAATACTAATTATTTATATTACTATTATTTTAATAATCTATGCGCTGCTCTCAGGCCAGGAGTACTCAATATTCATATTATTTTTTCTTTTACTAAACTATATGCAGCTCTCAGGGCAGGAGTACTCAATATTCATATTACTGTTATTTTTATTGTATTATATCCTGCTCTCAGGGTGGGATTGTTTAATATTCATATAAATATTATTTTACTAAACTATGTGCTGGACTCAGGGCCCATACATTTGTTTTTATTACAGCTGTGACTGTGTCATGTCGTTTGTCTTCTCTTTGCAGAATAACATTCTTGGAAAAGGCAGAAGTCTTCAGTGGTCCCTTCTTGGAGAAAGGACATTTCTGGACTTTCTTTGTAAGCTCCTCTAGTTTTATTTGAGAATCTTGCTGATATTTGTGCCCATATTATTGCTGATATAAGTGCCCATATTATTTTCCCCTCAAATATTATTTTTCATGAATTGCAATTTAGCTGTTTGTAATTATATAAAGGTCTGCAAAGGTTTACAGATCAAATTGCACAACAAATAAAGTTTTGTCTCTGAAAAGTAAGAAAACTGATTCTGAACTACTGTGCTGTTTCAGAAACTCCAATCTCATTTTATGTTACCAGTTACCTGTTAGGTTTGTTTGCATAATGCCAGCCTATGGACGTCATCGACTGTCCTTCAAACGTCTACTACTCTAATCTGCCCTCAATCACTGTAGTTGTAGCTGAGGCCAAACAAAGTACAGTAGGCTGTAGAAATGGCAGGGTTTAAGGATGTATTATGTGTCATTAAGAAATTGTCAATTTTGAGGGAGTTGAAATGTGATTTTTATGATTTTACTAGTAATTATGTTTGCTTACATTGCTAAATTTCAGATGCTGGACAATGAGTTGTTCATATATGTAATGTTCCTGGTTTGCAAGTTTGCTCCACACAAGAAATTGGTCCAGGAAATATATGAAAATGAGGATGTTCATGAAGTTCATTCAATGTCCAAAACTAAAACTTAGGGTAAAATAATGTTTTTGTTTTTATATTTTTACTTATTTTTTTCATAATCATCACTGTAAATTGAAACCAGACTCTTTATCCATTTCAAATGCAGGAAGACGTTGCAAACACTTCTGGAGACTTGAAACTGGCTTTGAGAAGATATCTTGCAAGACGACCTAGGGCCTGGTTTAAAGGGAGCATGTTCAAACTACAGCAGTTTAATGATGCACCTACCTTTTGCAGCGAAATCTTCCTGTGTATTGTACATGCATTTAATTCACTGGATTTGTTTGTAATTGTAATTGTTTAAAAAAGGAAAGAAGTCTTAATTATATTTGATTATTTTATTGTAATATTTGACCTGTAAACTGATTATTTTCAATCAACATTTCATTTTGTTCTTACACAAATAATCTGTACAACATACATTGAATGAAACAACATATACAGCACAATATATATATATATATATATATACATTTTGGTTATTTTTAGAATTACAGGGCTTAATTTCTCTGCAACAGCCTATGAGAACATTAAGTGGTTGCACAAAGATTGACACCCGGAACTTTTGAAATCACATTTATGTATCACCAATTCAACTCAGGACTTCTTTCACAATTCAGATGGCAATTGTTATTCATATGAACATATAGAAATAATTATTTACATGACACCTCAGTGATAACTCATGGAATTGAGAAGACAGATGTGTGAACCTAGGAACGCACTGCAGACATTGCCAGTTGCATGGTTGTCTGCTCTAAATAAAATGTCATACTTTTGGAATAATAGATTTAAATGTAATAATATAATATTTATTATTTATTTAAATCTCTGGTTTAAAAGGAAAATAGACCCAATATAGCTGAAATGGTTTTCTTAAATTTTATCTCTCAAAATGATGGTGTTATTAAAAATGTGGAGATTAGCATTAATAAGTAAATGCAACCTCTTATTTACACGAGGCAAACAAAGCTACTTGGTTTGCATTTTTAAGTATGTAATTGTAGGCCTATAAATATTTAAAATTTGTGTTGCATACCTGTTACTGCCATAATAATGACCCATTTCAAATGTTTACGTGCTTTTCTGGTCTTTTTGTTCTTAATTAAGCATCCAATCACTGTGATGGAGCATTTCTGAAAAAGTATTCTCGTAAACATTTTAGTATTTCAACAAAAATAGTAGAGCTCATAGAACAGTAAAAATAACTGTAATATGAATATTGAGTACTCCTGCCCTGAGATCAGTAAAAATAACTGTAATATGAATATTAAGTACTCCTGCCCTGAGAGCAGTACATCGTTTATTAAAATAACGGTGATATATATATATATATATATATATATATATATATATATATATATATATATATATATATATATATAGTATATGGTGTTAAACAGTGGTGAAAACGGTTTTAAACTGATAATTTTGAAATGATTTAATCTCAGAGATGTGGATTTGGACAGCGATTAAATTAACACATGACCTTGGGATTCGGCTGGAGATTTTCATGGGGATTGTGGGAGAAAAAATAATGACATTCTGGATTCAGATGGCAATAAAATCACAGACTAACCCCTGTAAATGTTGATAATCACTAACGTCCCCATGAGAACCAATTACCCTTCAAATACCCTTGGCTATTATGTGCTTTTATCAGGTGGAACCAAACACACACCATTTTTCACCCAGCAGCATCAGATGCCTCTTCAGTGTTAGCTCCTTTGATTTGTCCTGTTTCTGCCAGCTCCTCCAGGTAACTGGAAAACAAAATAAAAGATCATTCAATAATGCAGAAATTTTCTATTGATTTATAAATGTAATAATAAAAAAAAAAAAAAACTGATTATTCTTAAAACTATGAATATCACGTACTCCTGCCCTGAGAGCAGCTCATAGTTCAGTAAAAATAACAGTAATATGAATATTGAGTACTTCTGCCCCAGAGCAGAATATAATACACTAAAAATAACAGTAGTATGAATATAGAGTACTCCTATGCTGAGAGCAGCTCATAGAACAGTAAAAATAACTGTAATATGAATATTGAGTACTCTTGCCCTGAGATCAGTAAAAATAACTGTAATATGAATATTAAGTACTCCTGCCCTGAGAACAGTGCACCGTTTATTAAAATAACAGTGATATGAATACTGAGTATTCCTGCCCTGAGAGCAGCACATAGATCAGTAAAAATAACAGTAATATGAATATTGATTACTCGTGCCCTGAGAGCAGCACATAGTTTAGTAAAATAACAGTATTATGAATATTGAGTACTTCTGCCCTGAGAGCAGCACATAATACACTAAAAATAACAGTAATATGAATATTGATTACTCGTGCCCTGAGAGTAGCACATATTTTAGTAAAATAATAGTAATATGAATATTGAGTACTCCTACCCTGAGAGCAGTACCTCACACTAAACATAACAGCAATATGAATATTGAGTACTCGTGCCCTGAGAGCAGCACATATTTTAGTAAAATAATAGTAATATGAATATTGAGTACTCCTGCCCTGAGAGTAGCACATAGTTTAGTAAAATAACAGTAATATGAATATAGAGTACTCCTGCCCTGAAAGCAGCACATATTTTAGTAAAATAACAGTAATATGAATATTGAGTACTTGTTCCCTGAGAGCAGCACATAGTTTAGTAAAATAACAGTATTATGAATATTGAGTACTTCTGCCCTGAGAACAGCACATAATACACTAAAAATAACAGTAATATGAATATTGATTACTCGTGACCTGAGAGTAGCACATAATACACTAAAAATAATGTAAAGGGTGTTCAAATGTTTATTCAATAATTAATTGAAAACTGATACCTCCCTATTTTTTTTTTAATGTGAACACCAATAGTTCAGAATCAGTTCACCGCCACGCCAGTGGATGGCGCTTGAGCGCTCCTGTGAAGCACACTATAGAGACTAGTTTTGTCCCGGGTGCAATCTCAGAAGTAAACTGATGCACCAAAGGAACGACACTCATTTTGTCTGTCTCTTTATTTATTCACAGGTAAAATAATATGCACTTTAAACATTCTTCGGATTGTTCACATGACTATAGGAAGGTTTAGGAACGTAATTGTGAAGTGTTTTGAGTAACTTTGTCATGCTCTAATGTGTTTTATACAAATTGAATTAACTCGAGGATCCTAAATGCAAACGTTTTATTGTTTAGTAAATGCATTCAAAAGTATTGTTATACAGCATTGTGGTGATGTTTGAGTGTATTGGCAGTGCAAGGGTGCATGTTATTTTTGTGTTTTAATTGAGTAGTTGAGTATGTCTGTTGCATTAACAATTCAATCGCCATTTTGAGTGCTTTGCGCACACGCTTAATGAATGACACGAGTCAATCTGGGTGAAGTGGTGTATGTAAAATGGTGTTGGATTTTAGTTTATACATTCTGTGTGTTTAAGTGACACATTTGTCATCTTTGTAGTAATGAGTGACATTTATGTGAATCTTTATTGATTTATTTTGTACACACTCTTCTTTCCACATAATATGTAAATTATATATTGCCCTTATGTGAAACAGGCTATGGAATGCAAGTGTGTATGTATTCATATATCTTATGTGTACACCATAAGTTAATGTGCAGATGAAGTTATTTTTGTATGTAACTAAAGAAGTGTTCACAATTACTAAAGTTTTAAGATCTGAGAAGTGAACTGATGCACCAAAGGAACGACACTCATTTTGTCTGTCTCTTTATTTATTCACAGTGTTTTCACAGTTACACAGTGCTTCACTGCCTGTGTGTCCTTTGCTGCCAGCCCAGATATCCCCTAGGTTTGAGGCCGGTAACAATAACAGTAATATGAATATTGATTACTCGTGCCCTGAGAGTAGCACATATTTTAGTAAAATAATAGTAATATGAATATTGAGTACTCCTGCCCTGAGAGCAGTACCTTACACTAAAAATAACAGTAATATGAATATTGAGTACTCGTGCCCTGAGAGCAGCACATATTTTAGTAAAATAATATTAATATGAATACTGAGTACTTCTGCCCTGAGTGCAGCACAAAATGCACTAAAAATAACAGTAATATGAATATTGAATACTCCTGCCCTGAAACCAGCACATAGTTTAGTAAAATACTAGCAATATGAATATGGAGTTTTCCTGCCCTAAAAGCAGCACACAGTTCATTAAAAATAACAGTTATATCGAGTACTTCTGCCCTGATAGCAGTGCTAATGCTAATGCTAACGCTAACTGACTGATGTAATGTCAAGGAGATACGAATGAGTACTTTTTTCGCTCATTTCGGTTTCACAGACAGCGTGGAAACATTGGAAAAGCATGTTTTACTCCAGTTACCTCATAACCAGCTTTGCTGCAATTAACTGATGAAGTAGTCAAGTGAAAATGCATGATTATTTGTTCTGTGTATCTTTGTTTGCTAATTATCTTTTATGTTAATAATGCTGTGTCTAATTATCTAAAATGTTAGAGATTTTCATTTTTTTCATGAGAATATATGGTAAATGAACTTACCTTGCAATAAATGCCTCCCACAAAGCGTCAGTAATGTATCTGTCTGAAGTATTCCTTCCACACGTTCAAATTTCCTGACTCCGCCTCTGCTTCAATTTCATTGGTTGAATCTGTAAACCAATCATTTTCCTTTCTGCCCTCAGAACATGTTTGAGTAAGTAAAACTCCCATCTGCGCTTTTTAATCAATTTAGCCTTCTGCAAGCATTACCACTTGACAAAGATAAAATCTATAAATACTAAAAGCACTTCTCACAATGTTAGTTTAACCTACATTAATGTGTGCTATATTAGGTGCATAACCAGTCATTTGTGCAGAGAGTGGAAGGTAAAATGTGATTTGCGGTATAGGCCTTGTTTCCCCCAGGGCAGCACTTAATTTTTTTCACCCTAATAATTGATTGATATCTAAAATATAAAAAGTGAGGAAGCCTAAGGGTGTACTCACACTAGCCAGTTTGAACCGTGCCCGAGTGCGTTTCACCACCAAAGCGCGGTTTGTTTGACTAGTGTGAGTGCTCCGAATCGTGCCCGGGCACGGCTCGATTAGCCGGCCCTGGCCCGCATGGAAGAGGTGGGCCAGGGCACGGTTCAGTTGGAATCGGGCGCAGTTCGCATGCAGTGTGAGCGCTAACCGTGCAGGAGCACGGAAAAGGACGCGTTGCGTCACGGTTTTGCAACGCTCCAAAACCAACATGGCAGGGAAAGGGTCGCTTTGGTCTACGGCAGAGGTGCAAAACGCATAAAAACTAAAAACTGCAAAGTCCTTGCTGCACTTCAGCTGGTACCTTGCAAACATCCTCATACGAGCAGCACGATTACGTGAAAATTTTCACGCCACTAAGGCGACACATCTGTTTAACAACAGGCTGTGGACCAAACAACACAAAATTATCCACAAAGAAAACAGAGCGATGCACTCCATTGTGTTCAGAGAGCGCCGCTCTTCCTGTTTATCCCGAAACCGTCGCACCATAATGACGTAAGCGTGCTCCGGCACGAATGCTGAAACCCTATATGTGAGTGCAGGCCAGAGGGGGAGTGGGGAGGGGGGAATGCCTAGTGTGAGTACACCCTATAACAAACCCGATGCCTGGCCCACATTGGAGCAATGACATGAAAATTGTCAAACAAGTTGGGGCCCCATCACACTCAATCTGAAATACAATGCTTTGCTAAATGTCCAGGGGCCCGTTCTTCGTACGTCGCTTATTACATCCGAGATCAAATGATACATCCAAGATGATATCATTGTGCTAATCGGGTTCTTAGAACACACCTGTTGTGTATGATTAGTATCGCTGGCTTGAGTTATCTGAGCATTCATGTGTTAGCTTAAAAGGGGATATGTATCAATACTCGAAACCATGATCAGCAGTGCAGCGATTGGCTGGTGGCAAGACGGCAATGTAATGACGTCATATAATTTAAAATGACACCCGACGAAAAACAAATTTCTGGACTTTTATCAGGAAACAGCCAAGCAAACAAAACTACATGTTATAAAAGATATATGAAACAGATAATAGATACATGTTATTTTATTTTTTCACGATTCCCAATTATTTAGATTCCCAATTTATAGTAGTTGTGCAGTCTTTACATTTTTATTTCAATGTAGACGTTATCTATTCATTTTATATTTGGACAGATTTGCTACGTGACAGCACTAATAGAAAAAGTTTCTTAAGGGTCAATATCATGTTAGCTGCATCTCCATCAAGCCACTCTTATAATAGCAGTCATCACTCAAAATAATGCACCACTCTATTATCTGTATAGCATGAGTGTAAGACTCTAATACAATTATGAAGTAATAATTTTATGACAAATACATATTTCAGTGAGTAAATCTGGCTCTGGCTGTGTCTATAGTAGGCTGTTATGGACTACACAGCAATTTTAAGTAATTTTTTTTTTATTATTATTATTATTTTAAATTATTGTCCCTGGATCAGTACGATACTCTTGTAATAAAGTAGCGGTGGTAGCAGACATATTTTGAGTATCAGTTCTGGTTGAAAAGAAGCGATCTAATCCGGTTTACATGAAATAAGCCTGCTCCCGAGCAGGTTTAAGCTTACGGATCTGTTGTCATGACAGCAGCAGCTCCAGGATAAGCTTCGAAGAACAAATGATCCAAGATCACGCCAAATTGTCAACGTTCAAACCCAGCTAACAGAGTTAACGACGTACGAAGAACAGGCCCCAGGTCTCAGGGAGAGGAACTTAATGCAGTGATGCCAGAAAGTATGTATGTGAGAAAACCACCAAATCAAACCAAAAGACCCCATCTTTTCAATAAAGCAATTTTTATTTGAGGTGGTAGAGGAGAGTCAGAAAAATCAAAAAGGTTGAGCAAACAGGGAAAACATGCCATATGAAGATCACGGAATTAGAGAGATCTCCAGTAGGTGTTAGGCAAAATCCCCATGACCATTTCAATGACCACACTCTAACAATTTCATTGAACACTCCCCTGGCCAGCCATCACCACGGTCCCCATCTGCCCCATGGTCCCCATTGCCACCACGGTCCCCATTGCCACTGCGGTCCCTGACCCTGGCCTCCTCCCCAGAAGCTAGACTGTCCACTAGCCTGTACGTTTCCCTGGCCCAGTCCACTTCCCTTACCCTGGCCACTAACCTGTCCCAGTCCACTTCCCTTACCCTGTCCCGGTTCGTGGCCACTAGCCTGTCCCTGTCCATGGCCGCTAGCCTGTCCCGGTCCCAGTCCACTTCCCTTACCCTGTCCGTGGCCGCTAGCCTGTCCACTTCCCTTACCCTGTCCCGGTTCGTGGCCACTAGCCTGTCCACTTCCCTTACCCTGTCCCGGTTCGTGGCCACTAGCCTGTCCACTTCCCTTACCCTGTCCTGGTTCGTGGCCACTAGCCTGTCCACTTCCCTTACCCTGTCCGTGGCCACTAGCCTGTCCACTTCCCTTACCCTGTCCGTGGCCACTAGCCTGTCCACTTCCCTTACCCTGTCCGTGGCCACTAGCCTGTCCGCTTCCCTTACCCTGTCCGTGGCCACTAGCCTGTCCGCTTCCCTGTCCTGGTCCACTGCCCCGTCCGCTAGCCTGGCCTTGTCTGCTACTCTGTCCCTGTCGGCTTCCCTGGCCTGGTTTGCTGCCCTGTACTGGACCACGTGGTTCACTGCATGCAAAGCCACTGGTGGTTGGGCAACACTTCTGTGTGGTCGGACACTGTCCATCATTGAAACAGCTTTCAGCCCACAGTGGAATCATCTCCGGTATGGGACACTGACCCGGCTTCACTGCGTGGACACAGATAGTCAGCTTTAGTTGGTGTATATACACAGTTATTCCTCTATTTTGTAAAGCTATCATGTGCTTAAAGATCCTAAGGGAAGAATTGAAACGCATTTTAGGGGGAGGGGGTGGCACCATTTATTTTACCACAAACAGCCACTGGGTGCCATCCAAATTCCTTTTTAAATGGAATTTAATGGAACATGTAGCAAATTTCACTCTCAATATTAAATCTGACAGAGCAGCCACCAAATATGGAATCTTGAGACCCAGACCATTCCAACAATGTATACATTGTCAGGATTACAAGAGTTCTGATTCTTAAACATTTGGAATGGAAAGTATGAGGTCCATGTCTCACCATAAAATAAGTGGTATAACTTAGTCACCATTTAGAACTAGTTGAGAATGCCTTAAGGTCAGATTTCATTTAAATTTTTTAAGTCTTAAATATTGAAGTAAAAGTAATGCCTAAAAGCAGCAGTTATGAACAAATGGTCACACACAGCTTGAGTAGCAAGATGGTAATCAGTTTTATCATATCTTCCATTTTTTATTTTTGGGTAAGAATAAACAGCACTTCTTCCAGTACTTGTTTCCTCATGTTGGAATGAAAGATACCACTTCTGGAATCTGCATCTGAAGTAGTATTTGGAGTTACACGGTTCATGTATCTCAGAGGGGACATAGATGCATTTAAACTGTAGATACAGATGTACAAGTAGGCCTTATGTTTTAGGATTTGTGCACAAGCATGCAAGTGAGCATGGCATAACAATTGATCAGATATAGATGTATAGTAAATGGACCAGAAATAGATATATAGTGTAGAGGGCCTCGCACAGGGCCTCACACCCCCCTCTCAGCAATTGCATATCAGGGGCCATGCTAGGAGTCTCAAACCCAAATACACGTCTGCTTTAAAGCAAAAACATTTTAAAACCTACTACTCATCCCTAAACTATGTCTAAAAGATGAAGTCATTCATTTCTAAATTTTAGCAGTGTAATGCAGTCAGCAGATCTTCTCACCTGTGCTTCGTCTTTGAATGGTGCGAGTCGTGTTCAGGTATCCAAACAGACACGATAAAACAGCAATCAACAAGAAATAAACTCGAGCTGTCATCCTCGCTGCCTGCGATCTCACAACAATCATTGCTAGAAAACACGTTAAATTGGTGCATCAAAAGAAGTAAAAAACAAAGCACAAAAAAATAAGAAGAAAGCGTGTTACTGCAATATCTACCTCTGTAAAATGGGGGGTTAAAAATTAAAGGAAATCAGATCAATTGCAACCCTAATTAAACTCACCTGCCTGTAGCTTTCTAGTAATCTGAAATGCCTATAAACTTGTTCAGGTGAGTTTGATAATAATTAAACTAGCCTAATTATGAGAGGATTGTGCGTTTCTATGGTATTGTGGCTTAATGCAGCACTGCAAAGACCTAGTTTTTAATTTAAGCTTGTAGAAATTAAAGTTGGAACTCCTAAGTTTATTTTATTTGGAACCCTTTATGTTTAAAAGGATTATTTAAGTAAATATCAAAGTTATGATACCATGGGCATGTTCAAGTTCAAAACGGTGCGCAACGTTTTGCTACTGTTTCCGGGTTGAACGTCATGTGTTGAACGTCATGTTTCCTGGAAACGGCGTTCACCGGTGTGCAACGGGGTTTGAGATGCGTTTTCTCTTGTTTGGTGGGTGTCAGAACTGCAGTCCAATCAGCAGCAACATGTATATAAAGCACGCGGTATTAAATTGAACTGGCACAATGGCTTCAAGGAAAATAATGTACAAATGTGTTCGTTGCAGCTCGGTATACTGAGGATATTAGAAGACATGTTTGTCGTAAGTTTTATTGTAAAAATATAGGATATCAACATAATGATTTAGTTGTTTATATTTTTAGCTTCATTGCAAGTGTATGACATTTGGTATAGAAATAAACAATGGTAATTAAGTGCTTTTCCTAAAAATGAGAAAGAAAATACAGGGTATTAAAACCGTATGAACTACAAATAAAGTCAGTATGTGAGGCTAAATAGATGTGTTTTAGTCTGAATTAGGCAAGAAACACAAAGAACACAGATATTGGCCTTCTCAGCTGCCATAGTTAAAACTCTTGCGTTATCAGAACAGTGTGTTCAACGCATCACCGTTTCTGTTTAAAAAAAAGTTGTGCAAGGTTTTGTCGGGGCTGAACGCAGCCCTGATTTCACATCATGCACTGGGGCATGAATAATTAAAAATGTTACAATTTTCACTGTTTTTGAGTTGTATTTACACTGATTTATGGTTGCTTTTGTTTTTACTCAAAACATAACATACTGTTTTGTGACATCTGGAGTTCATTTTCTACTCAAAATGACCAATTCATACACAAAAACTTCACTGATTGTTATCATAATTATGGTGTACCAAGTATTGAGGTCTCTGTGTTCATTTGGCTATTAATTATATTGATTGGGCAAATTATCTTAAAAGGATAACAGTCTGTCTACATGCTTGCATGCTTCAATAGCATGGTTGTTTAGAGTGCTATCTTGCATTTAACATACAGATTTTATTTAATTCAGGGCCGGTTTCCCATACAGGGATTAAGCCTAGTCGTAGACTAAATGTCATTTTAAACCTGGATTTATTGAAGTAGCTTTCTCACACATGGATTACAATAGTCTCAGACTTGCACTAGTCTAGACTTAAACAATCAGATTTCTAGAAGTAGGATTAGACCTAATTCAGATCTAAATGAAGTCTTAAATTAAACCCGGTCAGAAGCAGGTTTAACCTCAGATTAAAAACTTTTTGCCTCAAGGCTCACGTCCACAGTAGCAGAAAATGGATTACCTCGACTATTTCAACGACAATCAGAGACCAAGACCAGAAAGAAGGTTGCTGACAGGAGCAACCCACTAAATGATTTTGATGATTTACATTTTCTTGACCGTTTCCATATGTCAAAAGAAAATGCAACAAAAATTATTGGTTTGCTGCAGCCCAAGCTTTCAGGTGACTTAGTCAGGGGCACCCCTATTTCTCCTTTCTTACAAATATTAATTATCTTAAGGTTTTTGGCATGTGGAACCTTCCATTGTGAAACTGGGGATTTGTGTGGTGTAGGTGAATCAACAGTGTGCAAAATAGTACACAAAGTCTGCAGTTCTATATGTGAACTGAAAAAGGATTTCATCAAATTCCCAAATGCTGCTGAACAGGCCACCTACAAGGTAGATTTCTATGAATATGGGAACTTCCCTGGAGTCACTGGTTGTATCGACGGCTGCCACATCCCCATCAAGTGTCCCTCTACAGCAGATGCTGAGGAATTCAGAAATCATAAAAACTGGGTTTTTATAAATGCAGTTCTCCGATATTGTTGCACGTTGGAAAGGTTCAACTCATGACTCAAGGATTTTGCACAACTCCTCTTTGTACGGTCAGTTTGAAACAAGACAACACTCTGGAATTATACTTGGTAACAGTGGGTATGCACAGACAAACTTCTTGTTCACCCCTTATCTCCATCCAGTCACACCAGAGCAACAGCGCTATAACCAAGCTCACCAGAGGGTTAATAGAGCGCATGTTTGGTGTATGGAAGAATCATTTCCAGTGTCTCTGAAATACACTGTGGTTTGAACCTAGGAGGTGCTGGTTATTTGTTAATTTAGCCACTGTGCTAAATAAAAACCTTGGATTGTTTTGGTTATTTTCAATGAGTTTGTGGATATGCTCTGACCTGGCAGTTTTTAGAGCCTGTTTACAGCTGGACATAATGTTTTCCCACGCAATTATAAAAAACTTCCAAGTTAGTTTTTCTCCATTTGCTTTAAAGACTACAAGTTTCTTTCTTGAGAGAGTGATTATAACTCTTATACCATGGCACAGTACAATTTTCTCTAACTTTTATCAATCTGATGGGGGCAACAGCTTCTAATGTATTAGAGGAAATAGTGCCCATATTGCCAGTCATTTTGCTAGTTCATGTGTATTTTGGGGTACAAATAGCAGTTGAGATAAATCAGGCAGCTTATTTGCGAATCTGTCTTTGGTGGCTGGAACAATAGTTCTGCCCTGACGGTAACGCTGAGCCATATAGTTTTAATATCAGTGGTACGCAGCATACATGATACAAGGAAATGGTCTGTAACATCATCACTTTGAGGTACGATATCTATATCACTAAGATCGACTCCATGTGATATAATTAAATCTAGTGTATGATTAAAACGATGAGTGGGCCCGGTGACACTTCATTTACAATAACTGCTTTAGGTGTGAGTGATCTAATATTTATGGGCCCAAACAGTCCCAAAAATTGTTTTTGTTCATTTACTTTAAATTTTTCTGGTTTAATCACGATAAGATTTTTTCTAGATCCTACATTAAATTTATATTTTGACCTCACTATTCGGGGAACAGACACAGTCTTAATAGATTGGACAGCGCAAGTACTTTTATAATTTGAGTGAGTAGAACAAAAGTCATCATAATAGTTATTTGAGAATTGGCTTACAAGTCATTTGGAGCGAATTGTCCTAGAGATGTTGTCAGAGAGCAGTTCCGCTCCCACTCTGCTGGGGTGTAGGCCTTCAGCGCAAAAAAGCCTAGGACGCTCCCAGAAAAGATTCCAATTATTTAACAAATAGCAGTTTCTGTTCTTTAGACCATGACAATAACCATTCATTTAAAGCAACAAGTCTTTTGAACCTTTCGTGTCCTCGTCAATACGTGGGCAATGGTCCTGACACAATGATTGTCGCCGCGGGCATCGTCCTGTGAACCGTCTCGATCAAGCTCCTGAAGTCCCTCTTCAGCGTCTGTCACAGCATGGTGTCATTAACCTCGGTGTGAAGCATGACCACTCTGGGACTCTCGTCGGACTTCAGGATTGCGGGTATCTGCTTAGAAACATTGAGAACATGAGCACCAGGGAAACAGTGAGTGTGCACTTTACCTTCGGCTAACGTAGCACGGACATGTTGGATGATGGGAGTCTCCGATGACACAGCTTTACATCCCATCTCGCAGAGGGGAGCAAAGCGGTACAGGATGGAGATCTTGAAGACCGGAGGGGATGAAGTTCTCGCCCTGGGCCTGGCTTGGATCGCGTCCTGTGTGCACCAGGCCTGTGCAGAGAAACACACAGAGTAGACGTGGTGGGACTGTTAGCGGCGAGGTGTATACTTACCCCGGAGTTGTGAGCATCAGTCTGGGATGATTCCAGCGCGGCTCTCCGCTCTCTCAGCTGGGCATGCCTCACCTCCAGGTCGCAAATCTGCTTCTCCACGGCCTCCAACGTGTCCTCTCCTGCAATCAAAGGTAAACATACATCTGCCATTAAAGCAAGTAATAGTGAGTAAAGCAATGGTAATGTGTGTGAATAGAGTATTAGCAATGCAAGCGCGGTTAGTGGCTACTACGCTGCCAATGCTAACGGGCAATAAGCTAATAGTGGACCCGGTAGATCAAAATAAAACCAATAACAAGGCGCTCTGATTGTTTTTATTGTATAATACAATAGAGGATATATTAACATGTTATAGAAATGGAAAATGATGGTATATAAAATAGATTTTTAAGATAAAAAATAGTCGATAAACAGAATACAGTGATGGAGTTCAAACACAGTACACACGGCAACAGAAAAGTTTGGTTAAGAAATATTGAATGGGTTCCAAGTAAAATATACTTATGAGTTCCAACTTTAATTTCTACAAGTTTAAATTGACTACTAACAAAAAATCTTTTCTTTACATTATTTAGTATAAAAATAACGTGTTTGTATGTAGTATTTACTTCACAACAAAATAATTTTATGAGTGTTGCTATGTTTTATTATTTGCCATGGATATTGTTGATTACTCAATAAATGTTTTGCAAACTATGTTACATTAGTGTTGTATTTTTTGTTCTGGTTAATTAAATGAAAGAAAAAAAAAGAAAAAAGAAAAGAAAGCAAAAAAAAAGAAGAAGGACAATTCCAATTAGAATTAGAAGAACCAGCATGCACTGCTCTGGGCAGTGCTGCATTTAGTCGAACACAATGGGTCTCATTCATGAAACACGAGCAGAACAAATTTTTGTGTAAATCGCGTGTAAAGTGGTTTTGGCGTAAATTTTCGGATTCATTAAAACGTTCGTATTTTCTAAATGTTAGTTGGTACGAAAGAAATCTACACCTGCTCCCAGCCACGCGTAAATAGTGCGTTTAACGTCTGAACGTTTTGCTCATTAATACGGCTGCATTTTAATTCATAATCGGGTACATATTTACACAGCATTTTGAAAAAAATATTATATATATTAATTAGATACGGTTTTTCTTTTAACTTTTATTATGAGAGCCAGTAATAGCCCTTACGGAAATTAACCATGGTTTTACTACAAATGAAACCAAAAAACCATGGTTACTATAGTTAAACCATGGTAACCACAAATTAACCATGGTTTTGCTATATTAACCAGTTTAACCACGGTATATGTAGTAAATCTGTGGTTAGACAAATGGGAGTCAATACGCCAAAAAACCATGGGTTACTACAGTTTTACTATAATAAAACCATGGTAATTTTTCGTAAGGGAGGATCTGTAATATGCTGCCAAACTTCCTTTTTTAGGACCTGATATGCAGGCTAGCCTACGCTTGAAAATAAAATGTGGCGTTTTGAATGAACTTCTGATTATAAAACTTCAATTTCTGCAGCTGAGAAATGTTTCTTTTTCAGTCGCTTTTGAGAAGACATGTTGAAATCCTTCGTTTGGTGTCATAATATGATGCACATATATATCATATATAGTTGTCAGTCGGATTTAATAGGCGGGATTTATGGTAATTGAGAGTGAGCGTGCACGCGCGTCCCATTTACGACTGATTGGAATTCATTAACACACACACACATTTCACTATCACATCTGACGTTTACGAAGTTTTTGTGAATCAGGAGAAGAGTTTTCGGGAAGTTTTCTTTACGCGCAAATCACTCAGATATTTACTCGTATATTTACGAATGTTTCATGAATGAGACCCATTGATGCCACAACATGATCGCTGTACCACCTCACCACTGCAGATTCACTTTGCAGTTTACATTGTCACAATAGAAACGAAAAATCCTCTCGTAATTAGGCTAGCTTAATTATTATCAAACTCACCTGAACTTAGGCATTTCATATTACTAGAAAGCTAAAAGCAGGTGAGTTTAATCAGTGTTGCAATTGACCTGATCTCCTTGGATTTTTAAACCCCCATTTTACAGATGATGCAATAACACATTCTTCTTTTTTTTTTTTTTTGTACTTCGTTGTTTATTTCTTCTGACGCACCAATTCAACACATTTTCCAGCAGTGATCATTGTGAGATCGCAGTCCGTGAGGATGGCAGCTCGAGTTTATTTCTCGTTGATTGCTGTTTAATTGTGTTTGTTAGGATACCTGAACACTACTCATGCTATTCAAAGACAAAGCACAGGTGAGAAGATCTGCTGACTTCATTACACCGCTGAAATTCAGAACTGAGTGACTCGCAGTCTTTAGACACAATTTAGGGATGAGTAGCCGGTTTTAAAATGTTTTTGATTGCAGACGTGTAAAATGTGTATTTAGACCCATACCATGACCCCTGATTTACAAACGCTGAAAGGGAGGGGTGGTGAGGCCCTGTCCGAAGACAAGTGAGGTCCTCTACACTTTTTGTATGTGGTGGGGTGCTATAGTAACTAAGGCAACTTTAATCCACATCTTATTTGTTTTGCCGTGTTCACTGGCATGCTTGTGCACAAATCAGTCATCGATTTATTAGTCTATTAAGACCCAAATTCCAGGCCTTTTAAATTGTAGATGGCAAAATTGCTTCTGCATGATTTTGTTTATAATTTCATGTAGGCCTAGTTAACTTGATCCATCTATAACACAGAGTACCGTTTTTATGTAGATGCATGATGTATGCATTTTTCAGTAAAGTAATGGGTTAAACTTGCATTTTTAAACCCAACATTGCTTGTGTCTCTGAGCAATGGACCGTTTACCTTACTGAATTAATTGACTTTTTGAATGAATTTGAGCAAAATGATTCAGTGATTCACTCTTAAGCACTCAAGTGCTTTGTTTCTGAAATAATCAGCTGTTTGACTGAATCTCAAAGACTCCTTTACATTCATCTGTCACCTACTGGTGGGGTTTCCACTTAAACTCGAACTAAATGCTACTTGAGATGCAGATTCCAGAAATGGTATCTTTCATTCCAACATAAGAAAACAAATACTAGAAGTGCTGCTTATTCTTACCCAAAAATACAAAATGGAAGATCTGATTAAAATTGAACACCATCTTGCTACTCAAGCTGTGTGACCACTTGTTCATTACTGCTGCTTTTCAATTTTCCATTTACTTGTACATTTAAGAAGTACACTTTTAGAAGTCACATACTTTAAAACACTTTTACCTCTAGTAATAATCTAAATAGTGATTAACTTCTACCAACGGAATTTTCTGGTAAGACATGGACCTCATACTCTTATTTTGGTGGGATGTGTCTTAGAATCAGAACTCTTGTATTCCTGACCAATGTATATACATCGTTGGAATGGTTTCATATTCGTTGGTAGCTCTGTCAGATGTAATATTGAGAGCGAAATTGGTACATGTGACATGCTTTTAAAAAGGAATTTGGATGGCACCCAGTGGCTTTTTGTGGCAAACTAAATTTGCATCGGACCCCGATAAATCTGCAGGTTCTTTCAAAAGAGACCAACCTTAGGTCTGCGTTCAAAAGTGTTTCTGTTCAAAGCAAGGGAAAGGGATGCAGACAGGGATATGGTACAGCCCCCCCAACCAAAAAAAAAAAAAAAAAAAAAAAAAAAAACTTTAAGTTGGGGGTGTGTTTTTTTTTTTTTTTTTTTTTTTTTTTTTTTTTTAAATGAAATCTTTACCCCGTGAGACGTGGGCTGCGATTTATCTTCATACGTATCCATTTCTCAATTGTGCACATACATCAGTCTATTTCATCATTTTCACAACACATTTTATTATTTTACACCGTAAACTAATACAGGACTAATTTTAATATCTGTTTTATCTGATAATTAATGCAAAGAATAACAATATACATGCGCTGCTCAGTCTGATTTAAGCTGCAGATCTTTCACTAAACAAATAAACATTGATAAACATCTGAATACAAACAGCGATCTTTTAATTAATGCAAACCTACCATAATTACATTACGTTTAATTATAATATACATCTAGCGAAGTTTCATATGTAAGTTTCCTTTACAGTAAATGCCAGTGTTGCAAGACCGGAAGTATTCACACACTTGCGTCGCTGAAGCTCACCGGCGCCATCTTGTGCACCTAGCCCATTAAGTTCTGTATTAGTTACAAAATATTATTACTTGCCTATAAGGCCCATAGGGTTAGCACCTGCAAATAGTCTTACAATCCATCATGCTCCCTAAAACTCTACACTCCTAGTAGGACCTAGGATAGCAAAGTCCACTAAAGGAAATAGAGCTTTTTCACATTTGGCTGCCAAACTCTGGAATAGCCTTCCTGATAACATTCGGAGTTCAGACACACTCTTTGTTTAAATCTAGACACTGGCACTTTGGCCCCGCATTTCAAATATTGCATCTCATAACTTTGTACTGCAATTATATGATTAAATGCACATTATTGTTTTTTAGCTTGGGTTAAACAAGTCATTTTTGCTTAGTTGGAACAGCAGCTACACTAATAATGTCTCTATTTGTTTCTCTTTTTTTTTGCCACAGGATTGACTAGGTAATGGGGGTAACTAGGATTTACACAAGCTTCAGTCTGGTTCAAGACCACCTGAGAAATAATGACGCTGACCCCTTAGAGAACTTCAAATGATGACAACCCTGAAGAAACATACAGAACTACCAAATGATAATTGCAGTGAATAGTGTTAACCGTCTGTTTGCGTTTAATTTATTTTTTTCTGTACATTTCTGCCATATGTACAGTACATTAACTGACAGTCACCATTAAAAAGCTACTACTAAATATATTGTAGAAACGTAATTTTCTGTAAAGATGCTTTGCAACGATTTGGATAGTGAAACGTGTTATACAAATAAAATTGAATCGAAAACTTGAAGTTCATTATCAGCTCCTTCTAAAATCATGATTCATAATGCATTTAAATGGATATTGATCAAATAAACGGTTGTATCAGATACCATGTGCAGAAAACCCTTAAACCGGGAAACAACACCAAGCCTCATTGACCCCCCCCCCCCCCCAGTTGTGTTTGTGTAATCACTGCAGAATTGCTTTGAGATGTTACATATGAGCTGTGGCTGTTATCCAATAAACCTCTATGAGTTTATCATATGCGGGAGCGGCTGGTGTGAATGCTTGTGTTGAAAGCATCACAAGACTAATCCCCAAGATTTGATTAGATAGGGAGACCATTTTGTGCCGCTGCTATGGCTAAATGTGAAATTAATGATCAGAGTGAAGGTTAGCTAATGTCTGTGAAAGGGCCCTGGAACCAAGGTGCAAATGATAGGAACTGAACATGCCAATCCCGTACATGACTCAAAAGTGATTATAAAGAAAACAAGCTGGTGAAGTTATTAGAATGTTAAACAAGCAAGATTTGGGCTCAAAATTGGGGGCCAAAGGGAGAAATCTTTTTGAACTACACTATATGCACAACAACATGCAGTTATTAGTATGACATGGGCTGAAATTGGCAATTTTAAAAATGTGGAAGTATGATTTATCAGTGTAATAAAAGGCAAAAAAAAAAAAATCTCTCTCTCTCTCTATATATATATATATATATATTAGGCCTGTGTGTTTAATTTCTAAATATCTCTTGCATTTTGTTTCTGTCAGTGTCAACCAAAATTGTACCACACAATGTGATTCCACAAACTTTGTGTATCTTCTGTAATGCAGTCTTGGGTGTATTTTCTTTTAACTTGCTTAGTTTTACACTGCTGTATGGTATGGCACACTGATATGGGATTTGTTTCTAAAAGATTACATGAATTTGAACCAAAATACCTGCAGACGTGTTTTTGTTGACATTTTGTTGATGTATCATATTTGATACATCCGACTTTTATGGTCCATATTGTATGAAATAAAGTAGGGGAATATATATATATAAAAAAAAAAAAAAAAAAACATTGTACACACACCTCAAACTGAACAAATATATGCAATTTTGTGCAGTTGCTAACAATTACATGACCAAAAAGTAAGTTAAAATTAGACAGTCTCTCCATGTTGGCATATGTCTAATGGTACAGTAGGTTTACATTACATAAAAAAATATACTTGAAATTCAAGTAGTATGTTTATAATACATTTGTATTCCAAGCATGCTTATTTGAAGTGCATTGAAAAGCTCTGTAGTTTCAGTACTCAACACATATTTCAATACATGTGCAATACAGTGATGTCTCAAGATGTATCATATTCTATTCTCACATCTTCATATGATGTATCTAAAAATAATATATGGACAATCAGTTCAGCCTGGTTTATTATTATTATTATTATTATTATTAATGATTTATGTATTTATTGCTTTGCTTAGTTATGTTTTTGATATTGAAGGCATGACAAGCAATCTCCATTTTGGCATCTGTCTAATTTGACCAGGTCCCCAAACTTGTCAGATGATTTTTCACTTCTGCAGACTTTTATGGAACATAGTATTATACAGGAGAATATGGAGTTCACATTAGTGTGAGTGAGCACATGACCTTTGACCGTAACAACAAGGATATGGTAAGCACTTTTCCTTTTATCCAAAATAAAATACTGAGCAAAAATTAACAGATCACCATTAGGAAAAACAGCAAGAATTTTTTGAACTTCAGTTTCCTCTGAACGAGTGAGTCAACACCAGTACTGCAGAACTCTCTGTCTATGAAACGTTTCTTCCTTCTTTTGGCCTCAGAGACGATTTTCCACCAGCCCTCATTCGTCCCCAGAGGGACCCCTGCTGATTCTGGAGTACAGTGTTACAGAGTATATAAAACTTATTTTACTCTTTAGATGACCTCTACCACATCGTCTGTCTCTGACGCTATGAGATTTTGCCGCAGAGGAGGATGAAATTGCATTTGTGGGATGTAACAGAGAGGAACAGCATCTCAGGACTCTATCCACCTTATTTTTCACATTTTAGAACCATAATGTGTGTGATTTCTGGTAAAGCACTTCCGCTAATTGTAGTACTGTGATTCAGTAGTTTCACGGTCACTGTGTAGATTTTACAGGCTAGTTTACTTTTAATATGGACCACAGAAAGACTGGCATACTTTGTGTAGTGAAGGACTGTCATAATAGCTGGTTCAAGAGTGTAAAAATACTTGCAAGACACTTGTTTTGACCATAATCCACGCACAAGAGCTGAATGTGGATGGGGGCACCCTATAATTTGCACGCCCCTCCGAAGGAAGAAGTAGTTCCTCGGCTTGGGTTAAAACTAAAAGCCTTAAACTTAAAATCTCTGTTTGTTTGGTCTTTCCACTTTGTTGATGGCAGACCCACGGAAAATCATCCATTCCCTGAGAAACGATGCTCAAGTGAAGACGCTGAGGCGATGTCTCGTCAGGATATATCCACAGACAAGTATGTTACAGCTTTTTGTTAAGTTACGTGTACTAACAAAATACATTGTTTAAACCATTTATTTATCTATGACACTCCTATTGGGCGTGAATAATATTTAGTGCTAAGCTGAAGTTGTTGATAACAGTATAAAACTGTTTCAAAAAAAGTGCATAGTGGGATAGCTTAAATTAAAATTGTCATTTAATTACTCTCGAATTGTTGAAAACCTGTGTTCATTTAAATATTTTTTAAGAATGTTTGTTACAAAGCAAATCTCGGGTCCCATTTACTTCCATAGTAATACGAAAAAATACTATTGATGTGAATAGGATCCGAGAATAGTTTGTATATTAACATTTTTTTCCAAAAATACTCCTTTGTGTTCAGTAGAACAAATACATGTATACAGGTTTAGAACAACTCGATGTTGAGTAAATGATGAAAATGTTTTTATGGATGAACTATCCCTGATAATAACATTACTGTGATTGTAACGAATACAAGTACCAATGTACTGGGAATGGTACAAAATATTTTTGATATAGTTTAACTAAATAGGGAGTGGAGAATATATCAAATTCTCCTGAGCATCTGACTGACTTAAGTGTTGTGTTTTGCAGATAATAAGCAAGGTGACCATGAGACCGCACAAACGGAGACATTGCAGCTGCCCCTTCAGTACAGTGATGCCTGAAGTCCAGGCATTGAAAGACCACACTTATGCCTCAAGGGATAAAATAATGTTACACAAGGCAACACAGTTCCACAGTGAAGATCCCTTTGTTCTACACTTCCAATTTTAAGATGCACATAAAGGATCAAATTCTGATGACCATGATGAAGCTGAAGTTGAATTTATTTCAAGGAGATCTTGATGAATGCTTTTGAGGAGGAGCACGAGTCTACATTCCATGGCATTTTATATGAAATTTAAAACGGTGTAGTATTTTTGTATATATTGTGTAGTTGTTTGGAATTATTCAGTGTTACCATTGTAAGGGAAACAGGTTAATTTAGCTCAAAGGGAATCATCAATGATTTTAAAGGGAATTAGAACAGAATCATTGTTTCACGGCTGATCACGGAGACGCCCTGCGATTCACTGAACGAGCTGCTTTACATCAAATCTGCACTGGATATTAATATCCAAAGTATAGTGAAAACGCTATTAATTAGCACAGTAACAAGATCGGCAGTTTAAGACATTAACTTGTAAGCACAAAACACAAGATACTTCTCTTTTCAATATGAATAAGGTTTTATTAGATAAATCTAAGACATATAAACTAATCTAACACATAAACGCACGCACTCACACATTCACACAAGTTGCAGGAAGATCGAAAGTTAGGGAAAGATGAGTTTAAGAGAATGAAAATGTGGAATCCCAAGTTTACAGCAATATGTTAAATTGCATAGACATGAACAACCATCAATCACTTAATCTGCCCTCGCATTCAGTTCCTCAATGAGGTTAAAATTATATTAGATACACCAGTAAAGGTCAGAGCCTGGAGGTAAAGTTACTTGCGTCTCCTGTGTAAAGGGAGTCCTTTTGTTGTCGTTGAAAGGGTGTTTCCCAATGTCGTTGATTGGCTGGAAGTTCAGTAGTCGCTGAAGTGACGTCCTGGGAAGCCCGTGGTTGGGCGTTGGCTGAAGACGCGGACTTGTGTGGGCTGGTTGAAGTTGAACGGGCACTCGAGGTCAGACACGGCGTTACAAAACTTAACTCAGAACATAAAAATATCGAACGGAAAAGAAAAGAAGTAAATTTTGACAAGACTAGGTGGTGTTTCTTCTCATCATGGCTAAGTAGCAGCAGGCGTGCAGGCCAAAGCTCGCTGGAACCACGCTCAAAGAACAGTGATGACTTAAAGCTTGGCTAAAAGCTCAAGCTAAGAAGCAAAGCTAAAAGCAGGCATGACTTATAGCAGAAGCAAAGCTTAAAGCTAAAAGCAGACATGACTAATAGCAAAAGCTTAACGCAAGCTAAAAGCAAAATTTTATGGTGTCCTAAGTATTTAAACTGGCCTGTTGGCCACACCTCAAATGTTAATAAATTATAAATGATTATTTCTGTTTGCTTTAAAGACTTTATTAAAAGTCTTAATTGTTATGTATTTCTAAATGTATGGTTCCAGGGGGTTAATTTTAAAGCTCTTGTATGTTCAGTTATTCTGGGAGCAAGAACCCCCATAAGGAACCATACTGCCAAAGATAAATTGTGTTCAATAAACTCAAGTAAACTTGCCAAAGTGGTTCCTGTCTGAACTATATTTAAATGCACTTATTGTATTAAAATAATAATGATTGTGCATTATGTAGGCAGTAATTTCCAAGCCAATGCACATTAATCTTGAGGCTTTCCATTGTAGTTACATTCTTTTAACCAGCTGAAGTCCTCAATATGTAATATTTTAGGTGATAAACAGAGTTTAGTATTAACAGCTCTTAAAATACCTCAGTCGGTTAATCAAGGCTTTCAAGATCACTAAATAATAATAATAAATAAACTTTTCCACAAAATTAATGCAAGTTTAAGTGCCTGCACAATGAGGTCATTCAAAGGTACTGAATTTGCTTTCGCCAGCCTAGGGAGGTGGAGAAGTTAGCGATGGGTACTCATGTAAATTATGTTATGAATTTCTGATAACTTAAGGTGCGGTTATAAGAATGATTGGTGGGATTTCTTACTTTTAGAACCTCTTACTGTATTATCAAGACAGAAGAGTAAAAATAAATTTTATTAACAAAATATAGACAAGAGTAATCACAGCTACTAAATGAATAAATGAAAAAGGAATAAAGTGCATACGATGCATAAAGTACAAGTGATTCAGTTGGGTGTTGCTATGTCAGAGCTATATTGTTTATGGAAAGTTAAACTGTTGCTATATTAAAACAAATAAGGTGAACAACCATATTATGCATTAAATAAATAAATGATCTATTATTTATTATCAACTGCAGTCAGCTATATGAAATCTAATGCAATTATAAAATCACAAACTGATAATATAAAAATAGAGCCAAGGTCTCTGGAAGAGATTTGTATACGTGATATTCGCATTCTCTTTGATCGAGTGATCACTCCCGTAACGTTGAATCATCCACTGGTTGTCCAGGTAACATTGCAGTGGGGAAAGGAGTAGGAATCCATTTCAACAGCCTTGAACACAAAGTGCTGGAGGACACTGATCTCCTGGAGCACCAAAGAATCCTAAAATCTGTAACGCAGACGTGTCCTCTGGAGTAGGTGCAGAAGGTCCTTAGCCTGGAACCTGCAGACAAAAGAACCTTGAAGTGAAGGTTTGCTCACTGGACATTAGCCTTGTTTCAAATGTCTGTATTTCTTCTGCCTCTCTGGGCCAGATACTCAGAACTTTGTCAATCCACTTTGTCTCTCTAGGAAAGAGACTAGGACATGCAACATCTGTGGTTTTCTTTCTGGACGAAGACTCTTAGCATAGAATATCTCTTTCCTCACAGGCTGGAGGCTCAGAACGTGGTTGTATCTCTTGCTGACTTAAAAGCAGGAGACTCAGGACTTGGCATCTATTATTGCCTCGTCCCTCACGGGCCAGAGGCTCAGAATATTGGTGAGCTGTTAGTGTCTCTCTGGATGTACCGGAGACTCAGAACAGTGTATCTGTTAATGTCTCTTCCATTACATTTCTGAGACTCAGATTGGTTGTGTCTGTTGCTGCCTTCCCTGTAACAGGCAGGAGACTCTGAAAAGTTGGTGACATGTTTCTGTCTCTTCCCTTACAGGACTCAGACTCAGTCTCAGACTCAGAACATGGTCGTATATCTGCTATGATCTCTCTGGATTAAAGAATTTAGGACAAGGAGTGTCTTTTGGAAGGGTACCTTTGTCCTTTTCCGATGAGGAGAAGATTTCAGTTCGGCTCTTCTCCATTTCCTGTGCCATGACCAGCTGTTTCCATCAGAACAGGGATGGATTTTTTTTATCTCTCTTTGTTTCACCCACTGCTGCTGTGTCTGGAGGTCCCAAGGATTTTTTATTTCATTTTATATATTTTATGGCGGTCACAGGACAAATCTTAGAAATCCGTCCCTAGGTGGGTGGAGGGCAGAGACTGCCTTTTGATCAATGAGATGTCCTGTATTTTTTGGGCCTGATACCAGAGGTCTTCTTCTTATTTTCCTTTACAGTATCTGGCTTTTGTCCTATATCTTTATCTGATTTGCTTATGTCAGTCCACCAATATCCAAAGTGTTGCAAACCTTTGTCCACATTGTGGACAGAGAGAGACCCAGCATGAACTGGGCCCTGGAATGTGCTGTTCACTACTCAGATAATGTTTTGTTGAACAAACTTAATTTATGAAGTTCTTTTTATTACTTTAAGTTCTTGTGTTAATTGTGTGCTAAATTACGTTAACTCCAAATCAATTACCCTCAAACTATCTTTGATTTAACTAATTACTAGAAATAAGATAAATTAACACACTAATTTTAACTCTGTTTTTACTAAATGTGATGCAAATTAGAACCAATTCATCTGCAAACCAATATATAGAATCAGAACTCTAAATAAACACACCTTGGCTAATCAAGTTCCTCAGGATCACTGCATTTTTTTTTTTTACATTTTATCAAATTTAGGAACACTTTCTCTCGAAACTAATTTAAGTTTGTACCTGAACAACAAAACTAGAAGGTGTCCATTCACACAAATAATGTTTTGTAATTGCTTTGTGTATTATTAACTTAAGTCTTGGTCTGAATTCAACATCAAAACAATTACACACAAATCTCTTTGTGTTAACTAGTAATTAGCAGTAGCACAAATCAGTATGCTAATTTGTTTTTACCAAATGTAATGCATTGGATGAGAAAATAAGAACTGATTTTTCCCTACACCAATATTAGCACAGCTACCTAATTTAAACCTCCAACAAAAACACTAAAACCATCTAAATAAAACTTTGTTTTAATCTATTTTTCATTCCTTATAAAGTCCACTCCAAACATCAAGTGAGCTTCCATTCTGACAAATTACACAAAATCAGTGTTGGTCATCCTAATTTAAAGTTCCCATGAAATTATTTCCTTTTCTATAAATGCTTTTTAATGTTTCCTTAGGTGTACTTATATTGTTAGTATGATTTTTTTAACATTTTTTATATCCTGATATTAGCCCTATAGCTTGAATGCTCTGTTTGAAGGGGTGTATCTGCTGTGAGACTCAGAGTAAACGACAACTGGTGATTGGCTGACATCTTTGCATACGAAATGCATATTACATGTGGAACCCCTCTCATACTGTATATATATATATATATATATATACATATATATATATATATATATAAATATATATATATATATATATATATATATATATATAATTGAATATAACAGCTGTCGAGATTAACGAACCGTGGATTTGTTGATTATATAATTATTTTCTCGATCTTTTCCCATCACATAAAAAGGCTGCAGTGATGAGCATTGAGTAGACAGTCTGTTTATCGCGTGAATGCAGTGATCTCATCATTATTGCAACATGTTTTCTCTCACAAAATGCTTTCAACACAACTAACAGCAAACACATGAATGCACCACATGAATACAGTAAGAGCTCCATTGTGCAGCATAACAGCGTCATTCATTGTAACGGCAGTTTAGGCAAGCGTGCAGATAAACTTGCGATGTGTGACAGCTACGAAAAAAAAGGGAGCGTACGAAAAAAAAGGGAGCGTTCTTCGATCGCTCTCTGTAGTTAAATCACAAATTAAATAACAGATTTGTTTCATGCTACTAGGAGAAACAACGTGAAGTTGATTGTTAAGTCACTGGCTTGATTCACTGATGCATAAACAGTATTAAACAATTTAGAAAGAAAGTCTGTGTGAACTTGAATAATTAGCTACACATCAGAAATCACTGATCACAGATCAGGCATTAATGAACACTGTTACTCACTGTTTGTGCCGGTGCTGTCGAGTCCATATCATAAAAGTCTGTTTGTTATGCCTGTGCTGACATTGCAACTGAATTATATGTAAATATTTGGGCAGGCAAAGCAGAGAAAGGGGAGGTAACAATTCTCTTTACAACGTCACAATGAGGAGATTCAAGATCAGCCCGTTTGAGCTTCCATTTTATCAAAGGCATAGAAAGATAGCAAAATCTCGATTTACACCGATGAAAATTTCTAGAAACTCAGTTACCACATACACGCTAGGGGAACTCATATTAATGTTAAAAAACCTCAGAAAGTGACATTTTCATGTCATAGGACCTTTAAAAAAAGTAATTAGTTACAGTTACAAATTACTTCTCCCAAAATATAATTGAGTTAGTAACTCAGTTACTTGTAAAAGTAATTAATTATTCAGCAAAGTAACTGTGATGTTATTTTTTATGTTCTATAATGCTATTATGTCCTTTGCAACCGCGTTGCAAAGATGAGAAAAGTAATTAATTAGATTACTCCGTTACTGAAATTTAAACTCCATTAGTAACACCGTTATACTTAAAGGAGCAGCAACCTTTAAATACCTGCTGTTCCATTAGTGGCACCTGCCGTCAGAGAGTGGCATTGCGTCTCATTCACAAAGGTAAAATCGGACCATTCTGTTTTTACTTCCAAATATTTTTACAATCCAAATATAAAACGTATTTGGCATCGTTTTTTGGATAGTAATTCAAATGGTTTCCTCTTCAGTTCAGCTCATAGTATCCCTAGTAATCAGCACTTCCTAATTTTAAGTGGGGGGAGGGGTAAGAATATCATCAGGATCTTCAGGTGAGCACCCTCCTTCACCAGCGTTTTGTTGATAGGCCCACGACACCTCCAGAAGGCTCGACAGCAACACCTGGTGCCCCAGGTGAGCCCCCCTCTGCTTTTACCCCTCCTTATTGTTTTGGCTAGCCAGTTGGGGTCCTTCCTCTTTATCCAGATCCACCTGCTACTTCGCTCTGCTGCCTCCGACAGTGATCTAATGGCTTTCCCAAAGGCCTGTCCCCAAACTCCCACCCCTTTCAGGAGCCTGACTATGGATGTGGCCACAAATCCTCTGCAGCCAACCTCTACCAGAAGTACCTGTGTACGCCAACCTAGTTGTTTTGCCTCAAAAGCTATATCAGTGTACTTCAGCTTTTTCCGTTCATGCGCTTCTCCCACTGCATCCTCCCATGGTACAGTTAGTTCCACGATGAACAGGGACTTTTGTGAAATTGACCACAAAACAATATCCGGCCTGAGATTGGTGTTTAAAATCTCAGGTGGAAATTTGAGTTGCTGATCTAGGTCCACTTGCATTTTCCAGTCCCTTGCGGCGTCCAAGAGGGTGCTATCCACTCTAGGTAGTCGACTGGCCCTGCTTGGCTTGTGCCACTGCCTTTGCCCATCTCTCTGCTTCCTGTTGATACCGGACCTCAGCAACTACCAACTTTCTCCTCTCTGCAGAAGTTGCCTTGTGCCATGTAGGTCGACTAGTCCCAAGTCCAAGCCTGCCTCTTCCTTGCTGCACCTGTCCAACTATGTCTCAGTGTCTGAGAGCAAATTGTGCTTGCTTTACAGCCTCAGTTGCAGTGCACTTCCTCCCAGTTGCCAGTCTGGGAGCAGCTGTTCGTATGGCTGCAACTTGAGACTCTGCCAGGGTCATTCTCAGCCTCACTTTAGTGCACTTGTATTCTTCTGTGAGGCTAGAGATAGGTAGTTCCAGTGCACTGTTTCCATACAACCCAATGTTACTGAGGCAGCAAGGAAGTCACAGCCACTTCTTGATGTATGCACTCACTGTCCTCTCCAGCTTCTCAACTTAATCCTTGCCCATGTAATGTTGTAGTGAAGCTTCGTTAACAAATGTTTCGTACAAGTGATGGTTGAGGTCAAGGTGGTAATGTCATCCATATAGGCGCAAATCGGTGGTAGCCGCTTTCCATCCTGCCGACGCTCCCCTCTGACTACCCATTTAGATCCCCTGATGATCACTTCCATTGCCATGGTGAAGGCTAGAGGGTATATGGTGCACCCTGCCATGATACCCACTTCCAATTATTGCCATGATGTTGTGTATTCTGCAGTTGTTATGCAGAATTGCAAATCTTTGAAGTAGTTTCTGACCAGATTTGTGATGGTTTCAGGCAAATGAAAGAAATTGAAGGCTTCCTATATTACTGAATGGGGGACAGACCCAAAAGCATTGGTCAGATCGAGAAATAAAACATGCAGGTCTCTTCCTTACCTTTTTGCAGATTGTATTTGATGCCAAATCATGCTTGCGTGTTAAAGGCATCCTGAGAAACCTGGTACCCCGGCTTTCTGTATCGACGTGTCAGTCAAGTTGTTCTGTTGGCTTTCTTTATCGACGTGTCAGTCAAGTTGTTCTGTTTAAAGTAAGTATTCATTCTTTGAGCAACAATGCTAAAGAATATCTTGCCTTCAACATTCAGGAGATTGATTTGTCGAAATTGGTCAATGTTTGAGGCATCTTTTTCCTTGGAAGAAACAAAACAGGGGGAGTAGTTATTCCCATGTCGCCTTCATTAGCCTCCACAGAAACAGCAAGACACCTGGGGTGTTCTTAGACAACCGGTAAGAAACTCCATTTGGTCCTGGTGCAGAGGCTGCCCTTGCCTTCCTTTCTTTTGTCGATCTTAGTCCATTTTGGGGGGCTGTCAACGAACTGGTCATCTGATTGTGTCACCTTCAGGTGGTGATCCAGCTCCTTCTTTTGTACCTTAAGGGATCCGCTTTTCCCCCTTGTAAAAAGCCCTTTTACAAATTTGAAGGGATCCTTGTAGAAGGGATGTTATTGTCTTCTCCTTTTTCCTGCGTTTAGTTCGGAGGTTTTCTGCTCTCCGCAGTCTTCCCAAGTGCCCCTTAAGCTCTGCTTGCAGGAGGCAAATAGAAATAGAGGAAAGACATAGCCTCTGTTTATATGAGATTTCTTTTAGTTGTATGTTTAAATTTAATTAAGTTTTTGTTTAAAAATGTCAAGTTAACTTTAACATTTCAATTTCATTTTTTTTTTTAAAATAACCATATCCCAGACCTGGTTGTGTGGATATGCACAAAAATGTGGTTTCTGTCAGAGAATAAAATAAAGATGATAAATATATATATATATATATATATATATATATATATATATATATATATATATATATATATATATATATATCATCTTTATTTTATTCTATCTTTATTTTATTATATATATATATATATATATAGTGGTGGGCATAGATTATTTTTTTTAATCTAGATTAATCTAGATTAATCTAGATTAAAATGTCTCATTCAAATTCTGCAGAAAGCATTCAGAATATGTGTGTTACCCAAATAAAATTGACAAACAGTAAGTCTTTGAGAAGGGGTTTATCAAGCTAGGTGGTTCATTAGAAAAGGGGCTCATCTCCTGTTTCCAAAATGCATCACAAAGTGCTTGAAAAAGCTGTAAACATATTCCACATTGCACAAGGTGCAAACAACATTACGCCTGTTTCACACCAATGTTTAAGTTTTTTTCAAGTTTGTAGGTGTCAAGGTACAGAAACCAAATAATTAAATGTAAAATAGCACTGGATAGACTTCAGTGTAAAAATGAAATATACAATCAAACCTACATTTATTCAGACACCTTCAACATTTCTCACATTATTACAGTTTTGATATATATATATCAAAAATTATACCTGGTGTCTGAATAATTTTTGGTTTGACTGTAAAAACTACAAACTAATTCAGTCAAGAGCAGTGAGTGATTTTCTTTCATTTTCATGGATTAACATTATAGCAGCCAGTGGCTAAATTAGGCGCGGTCCCTTTAAGAGACGATGAACGCATCCAATATAATACACATCCAGATTTTTCCCTCAACTGTTTACTTTCACTTAAGAAATAACTGACAGTTTTTTCTAGCATAATTTCCAAGGTGGATATTTTGACATATTTTATGTATTTGTCGGCACAAGAGCAAAAATAAGCAAATTCGATGTTCAAGTGTTTTGAGACGCCTTTCTCTTGGCAGAAGAGTGCTCGGTTTAGTGTCGCTGTCCGTGATACGCGTCTCTCTCTCTCTCTCCGCACCGAACACGGCACGCGAGTAACAGCTACTCCGTTCAGCTTCTCCGCGTCTTGTGTTTGGATGCTTTAATGTTTAAATCGACAAGCGGTAAGGCGTAAAAAAATGTGAAAAAGATAAGCTTTCGTGACGATGCGCAGCAGTGGCCCATCAACTGTCCTGAGCATCTTTTTAGGCTGGCCTCAGCCAGTCGGTTATATAAAATATCAAGGTGAAAGTCATCATAGCTTGCTTAGTATAGACCCAGCTCCTAACCCAACTTTGAGAATAGATTAACGGCAATATTTTTTTTATCGCCCGATAAGAGTCTCGCGTTAACGCAGCACTTTAACGCTGATAACGGCCCACCACTAATATATATATATATATATATATATATATATATATATATATATATATATATATATATATATATATATATATATATATTAGAGGTGGGCATAGATTAATTTTTTTAATCTAGATTAATCTCACTGTGATCTTGAAATTAATCTAGATTAATCTAGATTAATCTATATTAAAATGATTCATTTGAATTCTGCCGAACGCATTCAGAATATGTATGCTACCCAAATAATGACTAAAACTAAAAGTAAGTCTTTTAGAACGGGTTTTTCAAGCCAGGTGCCGCATTAGACCAGAGGGTCATCTCCAGTTTCCAAAATGTATCACAAACTGCTTGAGAAAGCTGTTCTACTATGATAATTTGTGATGAAAATAAATTGTTCAATAAGATGTAGTTGTGTTTACGAACTGTTTATTCAGTTAAACATGAATTTTGAACATGAATTTTGAACTGTAGGCCTACATAAGAGGTTGTAATAAACTGTTAACAGTCAGTAGCTTTTGTCAATCAGTCCAAGCTCTATTTCTCCTTCTTCCACCAGTCACTCAGGCAGACCAGCTTGTTCACATTTTCTGGTGACAAACTAGATCTCCTCTTCTGCACAATATGGCCTGCCAAAGAAAAAAGTCTCTCGCACGGGACAGTAGTGGCAGGAGTCCCCAAGTATTTACGGGAAACGTGGGCCATCTTACCATATACAGCAGTGTGCTCCGACCACCACTTCAGTGGACACTGATCTAGACTGGCACTGGGCTCTACCTTGTACCTCTCCACAGTATTGACTTCTGGTGTCTCCTCATCTGATTCTGAGTCTGATCCTATCAGTAGCAGGGCTGGTTTCTTCTTGGGTGGCTCAGGGTTCTTCTCCCCAAGTGGCTGCACAGCAGGTTCTTCTCCCTTCACCAACTCACATAGCTTTGCCCATACTGGCTCCCTCTCTGCTCTGGGCAAGCACTTGAGGTCCTTAAACCGTGGATCTAGAGCAGTCGCCACCTTTGATGAATTAAAAAAATAATAATTAAAATTTCATTTTCCAAAGCCAACCTCCATATTTCTCCATGACTCATCTATTCATTGACCGATCTACTGGCTTAACAGTCTATAATTGTCAAACAATGCAATTATTTTTCTGGTCAGTCTGATATACCTTAAGCCATTCCAGGTTTATATTCTCCCTCCGCTGGTTGAGGTCCTTGGTGAAGGCAGTCTTGAATCGCACAATATAGGCAGGATCATCATCAGAGATCTTCATCGCGTGCTGGAGGTGGCACAGGGCATGTAGAACCACAGAGCAAGATACATACTTATCCCCACCAAGGAGCTCAGTGATGTACCTACACAGACAGACAGACAGACAGACAGACCGACAGACACACACAAACACATAGACAGACAGACAGACAGACACATACACATACACATACACACACACACACACACACACAGACAGACAGACAGACAGACACACACAAACACATAGACAGACAGACACACACAAACACATAGACAGACACACACACACACACACACACACACACACAGACAGACAGACACACACAAACACATAGACAGACAGACACACACAAACACACAGACAGACAGACAGACAGACACACACACACATAGACAGACAGACAGACACACACAAACACATAGACAGACAGATAGACAGACACACAGACAGACAGCAACAGACCATAAATAATTAATGACGGATTCAGTTAACTCAGATTACACATTTTTAAAGTTCTTAATCACATTGCATTTAAGGGCATGCGTTTCTTAAATACAAAGTGACATTTAAAATAACTTGTATTCCAATTCATGAACACACTATCTTTGTAGACCATACCTGCATGGCTCCAACAGTTTCTCTAGCTTTGCCAACTTCTCATATTCAGCATTTGTTGGGAGGGCCAGATTGTGCTTCTGCTGAGACAGCGTTGTGTGCAGTGCATCTCTGTTGCGCCTCATACGCTTGATCATCTCAAGTGTGGAATTCCACCGTGTTGGAACATCTTGCACGAGTGGCTCCTGAACTTGTCCAAGGGAGGCTTGCTGGACATTCAGCTCATCTGAGTTGGCTGGACTGTGTTTGAAATGTCCGACCACTTTACGGCACTTGGCCAGTGCTCCATCAAAACCACCTTCCCGAAGTGACATTACAATAGCTCTCTGTACAACATGCGCAACACAGGGCAAATGCTCGAATGGCAGTATCCTCCCTGCTGCCACCATATTAGGAGCGCTGTCTGTTCCAATAGAGCTGATTTTGTCAGCTATCCCCCACTGATTAGCAACATCGAGAAACTGCCTGGCACAGGCTTCTGCAAAGTGACGCTCCTCTGTTTTCATCACACCTTCATCACAACGGACAGACAAAGTAGATCAGAATAAGTTCACTACTAATAGTAAACAACTAGCAATCATCAAGAAGCAAATATAATTTGGTGATAATTCGTGGTAATTAATAGGCTAAGTAATTAAATTAAATTATGTAATTTAAAACTACATAACGTAGCCTACCTAAAGCGAAGGAGTAAAGTTCCCAGCTGGCATCGATGAGGTGTACAGTAACGCCGAGGTAGTTATCATTGTTGACAGATGTCCAATGGTCCCCAGTCAGTGCTACACACCTCGCCTCTACCATCTTCTTCTCTTTTGCGGCTTTCTCTGCGGCGTGCTGGTCATGTATTCTTCTCATGATAGTTCGCCTCGTAGGAAGTTTGTAAGATGGGTCACCTGTGGCCGCCTGGAGAACAAGCTCGAGACCATCATCTTCAACCACGCTGATGGGCAGGCAGCTGGTGGCAATCCACTGAGCGAGGAGATTAGTTAGCTTGGCTGATAGAGCTGTGCTGACGGGCTTGCCTCTGTTGTACTCAAACATATTCGTTTGACGACGACGCTGCGCTACATCAGGGCTTGGCCCGGCATCTTCCACATTAGCTATGGTATGCTTTGCGTTTAAGTGGTATTTAAGACTTGAAGAACTCCTGCAGTACACTAATTCTGCATTGCACAAGGTGCAAACAACCTTAGTCTTGTCAAGGTTTCCATTGGGAAGCTTCTTAAAAAAAAAATTTCCCTGAAGCAAACCGGGCGGCTTCATAGCTTCATCCATGTCACACACTTAAAGTCACTTAGCGCGTCACGTTTGATTTGGTAATTTCACAGGTGCGAACACTCGTTCTCGCCCCCTACAGTGCAATTCGGCTAGGTATACATCCGCGCTAAACCATCAAGGTGAAAGTCATCATAGCTCGCGTAGTATAGACCCAGCTCTCAACCCAACTTTGAGAATAGATTAACGGCGATATTTTTTTTATCGCCCGATAAGAGTCTCGCGTTAACACAGCACGTTAACGCCGATAACGGCCCACCACTAATATATATATATATATATATATATATATATATATATATATATATATATATATATATTTGATAATATGAAATGACAGATATGAAGATAAAACCATATACGCTATAGGAACTCTATATAGAACTATAAATGCTGATCAGAGACTGAATAAAGATTTACATGGAGCAACGCATATTTGCAAATAAACATAATTTGTCAAATACATGAGCATTTCAGTTATTGTAATTATATTTGAGAAGTCTTTTTAGCAAATAGTGGGGAAGTTCAACATCTTGGCAAAGTATTTTCAAAACATAATTTCTTGGCAATTTTATAACTAGCTCCACTTATGCTTGTGGAGGTTTAGAGGTGGGGTTGGGGTAGACCTTCATACTAGGGGTGGCACAGTTCAACTTTTTCACGGTTCGGTTTGTTTCACTGTTTTAGAGTCACGGTTTTCGGTACAGTTCGGTATCTGCTATGTTTATGGAAAAACTATACTTTCTAATAAAAAAAAAGATATGTTATACAACTACAAGCAGGAGCACACATAAATACAATAGAGTAAAGATACAAACAATAAACAGTGATTTTCAGTGATTTTTATTTTTATTTTTATTTTTTTTATTTTTTGGCAGGTCTAGCATACATTTTTAGGTACAGAAATTGAATAAAGTAATCAAATGTAAAACAGCATTGCATATTGAACTATATAAATGAAAGATAATTCTTTATTAAAGTTATAAAAGCTTTTTAATCAAGAGCAGTGAGTGATTTCCTTGTTGCTGTTTCTATTAAAATAAAGACTGTCACTTTAAGAGAATACACTGATACATTGTATTTTGACATAATTTTTGTCTGAATTCGTCCATTTAAACACAATACTTCAGAGAGATCTTTATATTCGCACGCACACTTCGGATGAGCACATGAACAAATCTCACTGCGCACGCAAGCTTAAATGTTTAAACTGACAAAGCTTAGATGAGTTTATTTTAAATACATATTAACATATGCTGTTCAGGTCTCATCTGTGCGTGCGCGCTTTCAGCACCTGGATGATGACAGAATAAATGACTGCTCATATTCAGAGATGTATAGTAACGAAGTAGAACTACTTCACTACTGTACTTAAGTACTAAAAGGCGGTATCTGTACTTTACTAGAGTATTATTTTTTTCTCCTACTTCCACTTTTACTTCAGTACATATTTTCGCTGAGTTTAATACTTTTACTCCGATATTTTTTTTATGTGCTGCATCGTTACTCGTTACAATTATAAAAATGTTACGAATCATTCCATTACAAACCACTGCCAGAACTGTAGATGGCAGGTTTGATGAAGCTGGCACATCACTGAGCGAATCAAGTGATTAAGAAGACTGCGCGTGCTGACTGAACTACTGTGAAGAGAGAGATGAACACCGAGCCGAGCCAGATAATGACTCGTTCACGAGTCAAGAACCGGTTGCATCGGTTCTCGGATGAACAGTAACGTTAGTTCTTTCTGACAGTTCGATTCAATAAACCAGTTGAAGAAAACAGTTCACCGATTCTTTTGCGCTCGACGCAATGGCGTCATTGGCGTTGACTGCACCTGGGCTCATAACATTAACACAGAATCAGTTCAGAATCAATCACCAAAAGAATCAGTTCGGTTCAGACGCTCTGTGTGTCGGTTTGCTTCACGCTAAATCACACATGCGCAGTATCATCAGCTCCTCGGTTCACGAATCGGACGCGTCTGTCAGAAACGGTTCTTGACTCATGAACGAGTCATTATCTGGCTCGGCTCTGTGTCCATCTTCAGTTCTCTCTTCACAGCAGTTCAGTCAGTGTACTGTTTGAGTACATGAATTACTCCGGGATATTTGTTTGTTTTAACTCAGACTCAGAGGGAGTGTCAGACACATTAAACAAGTTAACAGCTTAATTCATCTGTGGATTAATGCGTATTGGAGACGCGAACCGTTTAAAACGATTCAGTTCGATTTGGTGAACTGTTTCAAAAAGATCCGGTTACATTCGTTCGCGAACCGGGTATCACAAACTGCTTTGTTTTTAAGTGTCTTACAACAGACACGGAAGAGAAGACAATGCTGAATAAAGTCGTAGTTATTGCTATTTTTTGGACCAAAATGTATTTTCGATGCTTCAAAAAATTGTGATTGTCCTTTAGGTTAATCATTTGAAATAGTAAAAACAATATGTTCAAACTTTTGACTACTTTCTTTAATAGCTACATAACACAATACTTCTACTTTTACTTTCAGTACTTGAGTAGTAAATTTTAAAATAGACTACTTGCAATACTTAAGTACAAAAAATGTTGAATACTTTAGTACTTCTACTTAAGTGTGGTGCTTAAAGAGCACTTCAACTTCTACTCAAGTAAATTTTTTGATAGAGCACTTGTACTTTTACTCAAGTATGGGTCTCTAGTACTTTATACATCTCTGCTCATATTCCAGCATAAGTCGTTCACATTGCTCAAGAGTGAATGGTTTGTCCAGGGTTTTTTTTTTTTTTTTTTCTCATCGCTATTGTTGTAATGTATAGGAATCCAGAGTGCGCATCCATCAACAGAAACATATATTAACTGCTATTTATAGCAAACCATATAACAGATGCTTTGGATTTAAGTTGCACCGTGGTCCCAGCGAGTACCGAACCGTGTGTGGTGAACCGAATGGTACAGGTTCATTTCAGCGAACCGTGCCACCCCAGCTTCATACTGTACATACTTTTTAGGTAACACTTTAGATTAGGGAACACATGTTCATAATTAACATATTTTTTTTTCTCAATTACCTAATTAATGCTTGGGGCTATTAGGGTAGTTGTAGTTACATTTAGGTATTGATGGGGTTAAAAGTACAGGTTGTAGGACCTGCCACTAGAGGGCACTCTACCAAAACAATAACAATCACATGGTTTGACGCTGAGGAGTGTGGAATGATGGGATATGTTGTCTACTACCCAGCTGCTGACGGCCATCACTCAGACGATATGAAAACGGTTACCACTTGTTCAACAAATATATGCACTCGTGTACAAAGTAACAAAGTGTAACTAACGTCATTGACAGGCGACTGAACTGCCCTTAGTCACTGTTTAGAATTTGAATTTTCTCATGATTTACAAGTAGACGAAAACATTAGAGATATTGTTAGTAATCAGCTGGACAAAATACATTACAGTATTCTAGCCTAGTTGTTTTTGGATATTTTACTGCAAATATCTTACAAATTGTACTTTAAAGGTTCCATCTGTAATGTTTGGCAAAAAAAATCAAGTCATACTCCACATTCCATAACAGATGGGGGCAGTATGCCTCAATAAAGTGAATTGGTCTACTCTAGAGTAACAAACGAGAAACGGCATAGTCTCTATGCTCCGCCCCTACCTTCACAACAACACTACAGCCATAGCCGAAGCCTAACTGTGCGTTCACACCGCCGGCATCTAGAGCGTCAAAAATCGCTCTTGCCGCTCTGCTCACGACGCTGAAGAAAGATTTGTGAGCGCTCAGACGCTCTGACGTAGATCGAATGCTTATTTTGTATTTAAAGCGGCCGCAAAGCAAACAAGCTTGTTGATCTGGTGCAGACTAACCACAAGGAGTTATAAGTTAACCTCATTAAATATTGTTGTGGACGAAATATTAGGATCCTTTACTTAAAATGAACAATCTCAGACACCTTGGTCCACGTATCACTTTTAATTTATTTTTTATGTCCCTGTACGCAAACAGGGACACATCATAGATTAATACAAACGCTAAACAGCAATAATCAACCTGTCCTTTATTCTGCTTGGGAACTAATGTGCCAACTCTCAAGCATTCAGCGTGAGACACACGCAATTGACTCTTTTCACACGCTTTCACGCCACACATAAATTTTTTCACGCACAGAAAAAGCACGAAGCAAAGAGGACACGGAGACCAACAGACTAGACAGAGCAGATTATTTATGATATAATAATAGGGCTGTGCAAAAAATCGAATGCGATTTTCATGCACCTCTCATCAGTAAAGACGCTCCTGTAATTAGAAGTATATCCCCAGCCTGTGCGTTCAGATCAGGGTTGCCAGGTTTTCACAGCAAATCCTGCCCAGTTGCTTCTTAAAACTAGTCCAAAACTAGCCCAATCGCGTTTCCGGGAGGTTCCCCGATAAAAATTGCTTCCCGGGGTTAAAATATAAATTTTTGGGAAGGGTTTCCCCGGTAAAATTAGCATTTTAGGGGCTAAATATCACGTTATTGGTATTGGGATTGCTTCAAACCGCGGACATGAAAAACAACCCAGACTTGGCAACACTGGTTCAGGTGGAGCGGCTGTTACTACACAGAGCCGTAGTCTACCGACAACTAACAAAAAATCGCTTTCAAAATCAATACATTTCTATGTTATAACTTCCCGAAAACAAATACACAAACATATAAAACAAACTTCTAGCGAAATACTAACAGCATCTAACTTACCAATCCAAAAGAAATGTTGCAAGTTTGGAGTCGAACCTCATTTCTTTCAGGTCCATCAGTTGTATCCAGCGATTAAAAGCAGTGCCGATGTTAATTTGATTTGTGTTTCCGAGTGCGGTTGTTTCCCTGTAGCGGGTGACGCTCTCTTCCCTGAACTGAAATGAACTAGTGGGCTGTACTTTCCACACGATTGACACCAGGTTCAAGTACACGCCCACAAGCCGTGCGAGTTATTCGTGTATTGCAGGTTGGCTGGTGGTTATGCTGCCCGCATATCGCCTCCCATGGCCGAAACTGGTATTACGACACCTGTCGGGCCGGGGCTAGTAATGCTAATGTTAATTAAGGTTGATATCTCTGCAGCACTATAACTTGACATTTTTTTAATGACATCATCGCCCTTATTTCTTCTCATTCTTTTGATGCGTGTAGGTCATGTTATGGATATTTTTACCTCAATTTTTGCATATGGCACCTTTAAGTGATCTAGAATATGGTCATACAGAAACAGGAATTAAGGTGTGCTTTAAGTACTAATAAACAGCCAGTATGCATGCCAATAAGCAAGCCAATAATAGTGAATAATGTTCCCTACTCTAAATGATCACTTGTTAAAATTAAAATCGCATGGTTTCATACTATTCACATTGTACAAATTTATACGAAATTGCCACCTTATAAAAAAATACGTTTTTTTTTTTTTTTTTTTTTTTTGTGAGATCGTTTTGGTTTTCCACAAACAAGCAGAACTTGCAGTTCCTAAAAAATATAAAACGAAGAAAGAAAATGAAGTTAATTTAGTATTATTGCTTAATATAATATTACTAGTCCTACTAAGGCTATTCAGTTATGGCACATTCTGCTCAAATGTTGTGGGTGGGTAAAAATATTCAATTAATTCATTATATATAATTTTTTTTTACTCTTCTGCTCACCAAGGCCAAGACAAACAGGAAATTGTTATTTTTTTTAATTTATTTTTTTTACGCTGTACAAATTGTAAATAACAACAATGCAATGATGTGGAAGTTTAAAATTTCAAAATTTTATTCAGAATACAACATCGTTGATTTTTTATTTTATTTCATGGAATCAACACATCTCAAAGTTGGGAGAAGGCCATGTTTACCACTGCGTAGCATGTTGTCCCATTCTTGTCTAATACAGACTTCTAGTTGCTCAACTGTCTTAGGTCTTCTTTGTCGCCTTCCTCTTCATGATGCCGCAAATGTTTTCTATGGGTGAAAGATCTGGACTGCAGGCTGGCCATTTCAGTGCACAGATCCTCCTCCGATGCAATCATGATGTTGCAATTGATGCAGTATGTTGTAAGGGAAACAGGTCAATTTAGCTCAAAGGGAATAATTTAAGATTTTAAAGGGAATTTGAACAGAATCACTGTTTCACTGCTGATCACTGAGATGCCCTGCGATTCACTGAACTATAGTGAAAACACTATTTATTAGTATAGTAACAAGATCGGCAGTTTAAGACATTAACTTGTAAGCACAAAACACTACTTTTCAATATGAATAAGGCTTTATTAGATAAATCTAAGACATAAACTAATCTAACACAAGCACACGCACTCGCACATCTACACAAGTTTCAGGAAGATAGAACGTTAGGGAAGAATGAGTTTAAGAGAATGAAAATGTGGAATCCCAAGTGTACAGCAATACGTGAAATGACATAGACATGAACAGCCATCAATCACTTAGTTAACCCTCACATTGAGTTCCACAATGAGGTAAAAAATATATTAGATACACCAGTATAGATCAGTCTGGAGGTACTTGCATTTCCTGTGTAGAGGGGTTCCCTTTGTTTTCGTTGAAAGGGAGTTTCCCAATGTTGCTGATTGGCTGGAAGTTCAGCAGTCACTGAAGTGACGTCTTGGGAAGCCAGTGGTTGCGTTGGCTGACGATGCGGAGTTGTGTGGGCTGGTTGAAGTTGAATAATGTAGCCGCACTGGGTTGTACATAATAATTAACTCAAATGATATATAGGGAATTTGAATAATTAATCAGGAATATGATTAATATATATCTCATATGACAGTTACACTAAATTGTATTGATTATGAAAAATAGCTCAATTGCATTCATCAATAACTCATTACAGGGCACTGTAATTTACTCATTAATACGTCAATATTCCATTCTTCATATCAATTATTGTGATATCTCTTACTGTAAATTACTGCAAATCAAACAGTAGTTTGTCCAGCAAACGGCCGTAAGATTAACTTATCAATTTTCAATAAAGTTATCACTTCTTATAATTCAAGGAAAAATATTCTCTGGCCATGAAAACATTATCCTATCATTATGATAAATTTAGTTTCTCAAAATAAAGCTTGTAGCTAGATCAGGCATCTCATTGACTCGTAATGTGAGCGTGTTAGACAAAGGCAGTCATGGATATATATGGGTTTTTAATAATTGAACTAATAATACATCAAACTACAAATCACACAGAGTAAATACGCGTACGACAATACAGACAGTAAACTTTGTACAAGACATAACGGAATCCAAATAAGGGAGAGAGAGAGAGAGGTGAGAGAGAGAGAGAGAGAGAGAGAGAGAGAGAGAATGAATGAGAGAGAAAGGACGAGAGAGAGGTGAGAGAGAGAGAGAGAGAGAGATCACAGAATGAGCTCAGGTATGAAAATCACAGACAGTAACCCTTGTAAGCCAACAACGACTCAAATCATAGACACACTTTAAGCAGCATTTAAATCTCCATAGAGAAAGATACTTGCAAGTGTCTCTGTGTGACGCCAGACGTGTGAGCTGCGCTGGAGCTTGGCGTGAGCGTGGTCTCTTTGTCTTCCGGCCCGGGGCTGCTGCAGAATCGCGCGGTATTTGAAAGGTTCAACAAACAGTGTTCCAGAATTTGTCTTCCTTGTGTGGAGAGGCGAATAGTTGAATAAACTTAGTAAAGAAAAGAAACAAAAACAACGGAAACGAAAGCTTCCGAAGGAGCCATGAGAGGGCCGGCGATATTAGAGCGGCCCGAGGCCGCTCAGAGGGACGAGCGGAAGCTACCAAGGTCGAAGCAGGAGGGAAGGGAGTAAGAGAACGTAAGAGAAGGTAAGAGAGGGCGGACCTTGTTCGGTCAGCTCTTATGGCTTGAGATGGTTCACGCCTCTGTTCGCGTGAACAACCAATGAACGTCCGCTATCTGAAGTGGGAAAAAGTTCCTTTGTCTCTGTGGAAACACCCACCCTAATAACTTAGGCTTGTCAGATCTCAGCAGTGATATTCTAGCAAGTTCGTAATTCAAGATTGATAAATTTTTACACACCTTTTATACAGGTGGATAGTTGGGTCACAACATTATAATTCCAAAAACACCAAACAGTACATATATAACTGATAGAAACACAAAGTTACATTCAAATGCAGAATTACACACATTTAACATTTGATTAGCACACGATAAAAAACTGCAGATTCTCCAATTTATATGGGGAATCTCTAATGCACCAAAAGCAATACTTAATACATTGAGACCACATTGAAAAAGTAATAGTTTAGGATACATTGAGAAAAAGGTACCGGTGAACGGGCTCTTTCCTGTCCTGTTGCCCAGTGGGCTCATAAAGTTTTATGAGCTGGTCAAGGGTAGGGTTACAGACTCATGATTCTTATTTGAGAACATTAAAATTAGGATAAACATTTCCAAAGTATAAGCAACCAACTTATAATCTTCACATAACAAGGATTAAACATTTTATACAACGCACAAACATATTCGAAATACATATTATTAAGGACTTTATTATTAAGAAAAGTTGGTGTGTGTGTGTTCAGGAATGTGGAGGGGGTTTCATTTCTCCTTTGAGGCTCGCACACGTGACTCTGGAATTTCTTGTCGTAAATAATTTAAATCCAGCCAGGCTGGCGCCAGGCCAGGCATTTAGTGTAAAAAGGTTTCATGTTATATGCCTGAATTTAACCCATGAATCGATGACCTGCATATACGTTACAACAGGCACTCGAGGTCAGACTCAGTGTTACAAAACTTAACTCCAAACACAAAACTCTCAAATGGAAAAGGAAATAAACTAAAGTAAAATAACAGACGTAAAGTTTGACGAGACTAGGTAGTGTTTCTTCTCATGTGGCAAGTAGCAGCAGGCGTGCAGGCCGAAGCACGCTGGAACCACGCTCAAAGAACGCTAACAGTCATGACTAAAAGCATGGCCTAAAGCTAAGAAGCAAACTAAAAAGCAAGATTTGGTGTCCTAAGCATTTAAACTGGCATGTTGGTTACACCTCAAATGTTGTCTTGACCAGCTAGATATCATCTTTGCTCGGGGTATCATAAATCATATTTTTTATCTTATCAAGCATGTGGTTTGAATTTTCCCGCTCTTGCAGGGTCTAATTTTGGACATGATACATTTGACAAATAACTGATGGTCAGGACTGTTTCAAGCTAACAGATTCAAACACGTACATACTAAACATGAATATGTATCCTTAAGCTATCCAATAGTTATTAAAAGACATACACACTAAGTGATTTTAACATGATAGTCAAATGTGTAGGTTACATATAAATGAATATGGAGTTAAGCGATGGACTGATATTCATTTAGAAGTCATTTTGAGTTCATTTTGTTCCATTTATATGTAGAAAAAACAGTTTTTGTGCCGTTCTCTGACAAAAGATGTTCTGTGGGGACCAGAGGTTAAGAGGCCCTCTTAGGAATGTCAGTCTGGTTCTGCTAGGTGGGGGGTGGGGGGGTCTTATTTATTACTCTCATGGGTTTACATGTGCTGGCCAGCGTTGCATCTTGATTACTTGCCCCAAATTTGACAATCTCTTCTCCGAATTGAAATTGTCAATAATTGTTCTACTGGTGTTAATGTTGAAAGCTGTTCTGTGAAAGAATCTATAATTGGTTGGTAATCTTGCTTTGAACTTGTGGCACTAGGAATGATTTATGACCTCCTGTTGCCTTTCTGAGGAATTTGGCTCGTGTTTCAACCACAGTCCTGATCGACTCTTTAATTTGTCTGGTTCGGGTCTGATACACTACAATGTAGTCTGGCATTGTCAGTTTGGAAAATTCAATGTCTTTCCTTAAAGAGACTATGTCTGGAAGGGAGCATATGTTGTTCTAGAACTTGGATATACCTTTCAGCATTGATGGTGCCTTCCCAGATGTGTAAGCTGCCCATGCCACACGCACTCATGCAACCCCATACCATCAGAGATGCAGGCAACGGAGAATGGCACGGTGGATTGTGTTCATGACAGTGTTTTCTGGAAGTATTCCTGAGGCCATGTAATGTTTTCTCTCTCTCTCATTACAGTAGCATTCCTGTATGTGATGCAGTGCCATCTGTTGTACAGACAATTTGTACAGTGTCCCAACTTTTTTTGCAATCGTGTTTGTACCAGTGTTAATTTTGACACAAATTTTTAATTTAGTTTTAGTCTTAGTCTTTTGACTAAAATTCTTTTTAGGTTTAGTCAAGTTTTAGTCATCTGATTTGTTTTAATTTTAGTCTTATTTTAGTCGACTAAAATTGCTTGGTATTTTAGTCGACTAAAATTGCTTGGTATTTTAGTAGACTAAAATAAGACTAAAATCAATAACAGATTTACTAGACAATTTTTTACAGCTGGTATAGGAAACAAACTTAACCAAAATATATAAAACACAAATTCAACTTTATTTCAACACAACTGTCTTTATTTCGATTCAAAAGCTTTTATGCAGCAACAAACACTGTCATGATAATGTAAACAATAACTAGCTGCCAATTGACCATCAATAAAAGAAAAATAAAGTTAGATCCAGGACCTTAAAGCTTACAGCTGAGCTGAACAATAAGTGCATACATTTAAAGTAAATATTTAATAAGTTGGGTGGATAAAAAAAGTAACAAGATTTTATAAGGTATTCATTTGTCTAGCAATATTGTATGTTTTAAATACTACAATATTGTTAGATTTGTATGTATAATGATAGGATGTGAACATTCACGTTTCACATGACTAATATAGAAATATTTGTGATATCCGATCTCAAGACTTGTTTTAGTCTACAAACAAAAACACACAACATTTGGACACTCTCTCTGAACACCGCCTTCCAAAGTTCACTAGTTTTAGTGAATTCAATTTCATAAGATAATTAGCTAAGTTAATTTCTCAAACTGGGGAGATATATAGATTACTTTGTGTGGAAACACGCACAAACAAATAAAACTATGAAGGCCTTTATTTTAAAAGAAAGGAAAATGAGGAACACTCTCGCTTATGCGCTTTAGGACGACTTATTTGTCTCTGCAGAAAATTAAATGCTTTTCTGCAGTTCAAACAACGAACAACATGAGTTTCACACACTGGCATTCCATAATAAAAATAAATACCCAGAAGCACAACAAACTGTTTCTGTCTTTGATCTTCTTCCTCATAAAATAGAATGAATACAACACAAAATGTCTTGGTATTATATATTTAGGTCAAATATGCCCTCTTTCATTCACTTTGGAACAGAACACCTGTCACACGTGTGAAGTTTGGGGAAGATCTGTCTTTGCTTGCCTGAGTTACAGCAGCTTCCTTTTTCATTGCATTAGTAGCATGCTTTAGCACTTAGCTAAATGTTGCTAGCATGTATTAGTGTCACAAGGTGACGATCTTTAGGGGCGGAACCAAAATTCGGGAAGTTTGGTTCCGCCCGGAAGTGTTTCCGCCCGGACCGGAGAAACAGAACACCGGAACTTCCGGTAGCCCCGTAAGAGGGAAAATCAGGGAATTCGATGCACCTGTGCCTAGTTAGGGACAGCGGTTGGTGATTGGAGGATACGCTGGACAAGGCAGTACTTAAGGCCAAGTTATTTCACAGTCAAGGAGCTCTTTCTGGTGTGTGTGAAGCACTGTGTTGTGCCTGTCTTGGTGCGCTGCTGGTGGCTGTCTAACCCTCTCTCTCTCCCTCAGGCTGGAATTGTATGATTGTGAAGATATCGCGAACCTTAAAGGTTGAGAAGTGAACGGATTATACGGCGAACTGAGACGACGTGAAAAAGGGGATTGGAAGCGGCATTGATGTGAGTACTAAGAGCAAGTCGAAAGTGCCCTGTATATTGACCTGGCGTTGTGTAGATCTCCCCAGGAGGAGGAGGGCGGCCCTACCACTAATATAGCGTGGTGGGAGAGCCGAAGGAATACTTATTGAAGTAGTCGCAACGACGACATCACTAGCTAGGCCGCATATTCCATCACCAGATCCGAACCAAGCGAAGTGAAGGAAGACGTGTGGTGGGTGAGTCTTCGTGCTGTGAAAACCTATAATTTTGACGTGGTGCTGTATATTGCTGTGGGCTGCTGTGTATTGCCGTGTGTCCTGTCAGATAAACCCCCGCCTTCACGCACTTCGTCGCGGGAGGACAAGGAGACTGCTGGTCCTAGCCTAGTTCAGTACAGTATATGTTGTGAGGGTGCTTCAGATCTCCGGAGATAGCACGGTACGCTGTGTTCAGCCCAGAGGTGAGAGCCATTCAAAGCAAACTAACTGCGCTATTGTGCCCAAGTTGATACCTGTGGAGAGAAAAGGAGAGAGAGAGTGAATAACACGAGGAGGAATAGAGCGAACTCTGTACTTACAGTACGCTGTGTCCAACCAAGAGGTGAGAGCCATCCAAAGCAGAGGAACTGTGCTTTTGTGTCCAAGTTGATACCTGTGGAGAGAAAAGGAGAGAGAGAGTGAATAACACGAGGAGAGACCGAGGAAACCTGTACTTGCAGTACGCTGAGTCCAACCAAGAGGTGAGAGCCATCCAAAGCAGAGGAACTGTGCTTTTGTGTCCAAGTTGATACCTGTGGAGAGAAAAGGAGAGAGAGTGGGTAACACGAGGAGAGACCGAGGAAACCTGTATTTACGGTACGCCGAGTTCAGCGAAGAGGTGAGAGCAAAACCAAGCCGAAGTAACTGTGCTTTGTGTCCAAGTTGATACCTGTAGAGAGGAGGAGAGAGAGTGGATAACGCGAGGAGAAATAGAGCGAAACCTGTACTTACAGTACGCTGTGTCCAGCTCAGAGGTGAGGGCCATCCAAAGCAGAGTAACTGTGCTTTGTGTCCAAGTTGATACCTGTGGAGAGAAAAGGAGAGAGAGTGGGTAACACGAGGAGAGACCGAGGAAACCTGTACTTACGGTACGCCGAGTTCAGCGAAGAGGTGAGAGCAAAATCAAGCCGAACTAACTGTGCCTTTGTGTCCCAGCCGTTGCCTGTGGAGAAAGAGAAAGAGAGTGAGCACCCAGAGAACGAACTGTGTGAACCAGTACTTACTGTGAGCTGCAATCCGCGAAGAGATGAGCAAAACCAAGCCGAATTAACTGTGCCTTTGGGTCCCAGCCGTTGCCTGGGGAGGAAGAGAAAGAGAGTGAGCACCCCGAGAACGAACTGTGTGAACCAGTACTTACCGTGAGCTGTATTCAGCGAAGAGGAGGAAGGAGGGCGCTACGGATACATAAGACTCAGGCCGGGGCCCGAGTCCCATGCCCCGGATCCCCGTGGCCCCCTTGCTCCCTGACCTCTTCCCGGCCGTAGCCCATCTGGAGGGCCGAGTCAGAGTTTAGTTTTAATTGCCCCTTTCCCCATTCCCCAAGCTATTTTTAAATATTTAAATAAAGATTGTTTTATCACCTACTTGTTCTCGTGTTGTCTGGTCATTGGGTTGGCTTTGGGGACCTCCTCGAGGTGGAAGTTGAGAGGGGGTGTGGCTTGGTCAAAGCATAGCCCGCCCCTGGGTGTGACATTAGTATGTATCTAGTATGATGCCAGCTTATTTAACACTTGCTGACACTTTTTAATATGTTCGTAGGAGTCCATAAGAATATTAAACTTGTCACTTCTTGTTACCAGCAGGTCGCGCTATGACTATAACTGAATTTGGTCATGGGTTTTTTTTTTTTTTTTTTTTTGGAACAGAACACCTATCAGACAAGTGAAGTTTTGGGAAGATCGGACATTGCTTGCCTGAGTTACAGCAACTTCCTTTTTCACTACATTAGGAGCATATACAACTGAATTTGGTCATGGGTGTTTGTTTGGAACAGAACACCTATAACATATGTGAAGTTTGGGGAAGATCGGACATTGCTTGCCTGAATTACAGCAACTTCCTGTTTCATGGCAAAACATCAAAATTTGTCAGGCCGCCATGGACACACCCCTTGATGAAAACTCAAAGCCTTATGATGACCCTCACTAAATTTGAAGATAATCCGATTAAAACTGTAGGAGGAGTTTGTCAATGTACGAGGCATGGAAATGGCAAAAACTGCACAAAAATCGTTTTCATTCAGAATAACTTACTTCCTGTTGGGTTTTGGATTTTGTACCAAGAGACTTTTTTTGTAGATAATGGTGTGCTACATGTGTGTACCGATTTTCATGCATGTACATGAAACATAGCTCGAGGCGCACTCTGTTGAAATATAACAGGTGGCGCTATCGAGCCATTTTGCCACACCCACTTCTGGAACCTTTATCAGATGTAAATTTTCGCCAGTCCTGATGCGTGTGCAAAGTTTCTTGAGTTTTGGAGCATGTTTAGGCCCTCAAAAATGCAATTCATTTCAGAGAAAAGGAATAAACGGAGCAATTCCTGCAGTGCTCAGGCCCTAATTAATTTAAACTTAATCAATGGTTTGTCCAGCAAACATTAAAATCATTATATCTTAACAATTCTGTTTATATTACTTCATGGAACGAGCTAGGTAGCCAGGATCTGGGCAAAGTTTAATCTTAAAACACACCACACAATACAATACTTCTCTATAAATGAAAAAAGCATTTATTGAGCTACTCTATTACATGGGTCTAAAACCTAATAATCACACACATACATACACAAACAGTTACTGAAGATGATAACGGATTTGAATGAAAATCAGTTTTTTAGATCTGTTAGCAACAAGAAAATCACAAAAGCCGGGATGTGTCTTATCTTTACTGCTTAAGATCAATTTGCACTAGCAAGAAATTAAGTTTGTATGTTTGACTTGCATTTGCGCTGAACAGAAGAGTTGTAGATTCGCTTGTTGCCTCTTCTCAGGAAATCCCCGGGCCTCGGATTGGTTTTCAGATCTGTCGTTTTGGATGACGTCTTTTGGGATAAACATCCTGGTGATCGGTTGCTTGCCTGGTTACGTAGGAGCTTTGGACTTTCTTCTGATAGTTTTCATTGTTTGCAAGACTTCGAAGATTCTAAGCAGTCGTGAAGCTTCAACGGAGTGTTTTGAGTTCTGGATGACAAGAACGCTAGTAGCGTTGAAGTAGGTAGTTCCAGCCATGGTGAAGACAGAAGTGCAGCGAACTGAATTAGTTCAGGCATTGCGGTTTTAACCAAGCAGATTTAGTCCATCCCATAATGCGATTTTCCAATAGGATGCTGTTGCAGAGCTTAGCCATGCCCTGTACTGTTTCTCTTTGTACACTGATTAATCAATGCGATTATCGTCATGCGAGACTAACTCCACTGTGGAACTTTGATTAATACCATCATAAACTGTCATAATATGCACACAATACAGAATTTGGACATTTCATTTGCTCAGTTTATGCAAATAACGTGAGTTCTTTTTCAGGAACTCGAGCTGCGTCGAGTGCTTTGGTGAACGTCCCTGACGAGACCGACTCTGAATATCATGTGCAATCTGTCCAACGGAAGGACGTGACGCAACGGGCGGGGTGACGTAGCTACCAGGAAGCTATAAAAGCACATTCCGTGCAGCTGGCTTCGCTTGCTGACAGACGCGAAGGTGCTCTGTGTGTGCATGTCAAAAGTCTGTCCTGTTGGTCTTATTTATTGTTGTCTGTCTCTAAAAGCATTAAAATATCACTAGAACAGCTCAATATGCCAAAAGTAAAGGCAAAGACCAAGAATGTGAAGGACGAATCCAAGCCACGTTATAGATGGTGTGTTCCTCCCTGCCCTCGCTACATCAGGGTGGGGATACACACAGTTTGTGCGTGGCTTGCTTGGGATCGAAGCATGCCGAGTCGGCTCTCGAGGGGGCCGACTGTCTGCATTGTGAACGATTGCCAATGTGGACGCTTCGATCCTGGAGGGCTCTCTTCGAGGAGAGAGTCTTTACCAGCGTTCCCCGCAGTGCTGGCCCTGCTTCTGCCGAGGCAGAACGGCTGCTGCACTCGTGGGGTTCCGCAGGTGGATCTGTCAGAGGGAATGGAGACGGGCCAGTCCTTATCTCCTTCCTCATCTGCCAGATCCGGCGCCCAAACTCTGGGTTCGGAAGCACGCTCGTCGGTTTCTTCCTCCCAGGGTGAGGGATCAGCTCTTCAACTCTCTTCCTCCGAGGAGGTCGATGTGGAGACTGTTGCTGGGGATTCGCCACCCCTGTCGCCCCAATATGAGGAGCTTTTGGAGGTGGTTACTCACGCAGTTGATAGATTAAAAATCGAATGGCCTGCTGAGAAACATTCTGAGCTGCAGAAAAGCAAGTTAGAAGAACGCTTACTGTGGCCGAGGCAACCACCTCCACGTCGGAGCCTCCCATTCTTTCCTGATCTCCACGACGAAATCGCGAGATCGTGGAATTATCCATATTCGACCCGCCTCTTTATTTAAAGATAGTGATACATATCAAATATGAATTTCCTGTAAATAAGGCTGCTACAATCATTATATCTGCACTGGTTAGTTCACTGGTTTGCACTCTATCTACCATGTGCTGCTTTACTTATATATCTTTTACATGACCTATTTGTATATTTGTACTTTATATTTTACTATCTGTGTTTAATGTTCTACTGTTAGTGTTATCTGTATGCACTGGGGGTCTGAGAGTAACAATTTAAATTTTCTGTATGTATGTACTGTACATGTGGAAGAACTGACAATTAAGCAGACTTGACGTGCTATGACATCTACATTGTAGAGACCAGCAGAATTTCAAACAAACAAAAAGTCCTCAAAATTATTGAAAATAATTAAACTGTCAGTAGTAAAAAAAGCAAAAGGAACAAATACAAAAGAATAAAAGATACAAATTGAACAAACTGTCTCAGGCAGTATGATTATTTCATTTATATACTATACCATTTACTATTAATGTCTCTGTCTCGTTTCAGTTTAAGTTTGGCTTTAGTTTTGTATTTATTGCAGTTTATAGAAAAGGTTCATGTAGCGTTGTACACCCTACTGCAGAAATTAATAATTACGTGTAAAATAAAATATAGCCCGCTGTCACTTTAAGAGCCGCACAGATCCATATTACTGTTACACGCGTATTTTCATTCTCAACTCTTTACATTCATTCATTCATTCATTTATTACAGGACCGACAAATGTATACATGAATAATCACCAAGCGCAGCATGTTGACACATTTTTGCATGTACTTGACCGTTTAGGCGCTCACCTTGAGCTAAAAGATGATTTTAAATGTCTGTGTTCTGTTTTGTCTCTGAGCGCTTATATCTTCCTGAGGAGGAGTGCAAGTTCTCTTCCACGCTTTTAAAAACATGAATAAATATACTTTGATAATTCAAGCACGTCCCATTTTGCAAATGTCACGTTACATGATTTTACTGATTTTCACGGGAAATTGGGCTTTTATGGAGGAATGAAAGCACAGCGCTGCAAAAGGGGGAGGAATGGGGCGCAATAATCGTTTTATCTAGATTATTGGATTTTCATAATCGTTGATCAAAATGAAATGATTTTTCATAAAAATGAAAGACAATATATTGGATTTGCTTAGCTGAATCATCCGTGTTCACTCTCTTCGTCAGTCAACTGAAGATTTTCATGTGAGTAGACGGTTGGACACGTGCACATTCATAACGGTGCGCATACACTTTGAAATTCAATCGTGACAAATTATTTGACTACTTGCGGCGTGACATGAATCAGATGCACAAAAAAAATGTTGACAGTGGTGAGCGGTCAATATGTTTACCAATACCCGACACATTGCAACCTTTTTTTTTTTTTTGCATGATTTACAAGAGCATCATTTTCAGGTCGGAAAAGCCGGATTTCCGGATTTTTCCGGAAGAATCACACCCCTGTGTGATACTGTGCAACAGCAGGACAATCAGCTAATCAAAGCAAAACACCTGCACAGGATTCCTGAGCCTTTAAAATGGTCGCTGACAATCATTGACACCCTTTACAAGGAGTGCCAGTCTCAGGCCCCGTCCACACAGAGACGGAGCTTACCCCAATCCGATCTTTTTTTTTTTCTCGTCTCAAGAAATATCTGCGTCCACACGAAACCGCTAAATGATGTAGTATACATGCCAGACCAGTATGTGGCGCTGTAATTCTGCCACAGAGATACACTAAAAACAGAGAAGACTTGGACTATGCTCATAAACCTTGCGCGTGGTACACAAACGAACATGGAACAATACATTTATTAATCTGTGTTAATGTTAGTTAATAAAAAGACAATCGTTCAGTGTTTGTTCATGTTTTTGTCGCGGTTACGTGACATAGAGGTGTCTCACTAGGGGGGAGACATGGGCTGATGATGTCATCGTTTCAGAAAATATACGGATTAGCCGTCCAGATGAAAACGCAAAGACAGCGTTTTCAAATTTATCCACTCTGGGACCCGGATTCAAAAAAATAGCGGTTTCACCTTGCGAAAACGCCAGATCCGTGTGGACGAAACGCCTATCCGATAAAAAATTTGTGCATATTCACAGAAACGCGTCTCCGTGTGGACGGAACCTCAAAGTAATTGCCAATAAGCTAGATGTTCACAGAGTGCTGTATCCAAGCATGTTAAAGTTGAGTTGAACGAACGTGTGGAAGAAAAAGATGCACAAGCAACCAAGAGAACCGCAGCCTTATGAGGATTGTCAAGCAAACTGGATTCAAGAATTTTAGAGATCTCCACAAGGAATGCATGGAGGCTGGGGTCAAGAGATCAAGAGCCACCACATACACAAGTCTCAAGGAATTTGGCTATAGTTGTCATATTCCTCTTGTTAAGGCACTCCTGTACCACAGAGGCATCTTACCTGGGCTAAGGAGAAGAAATAAACTATTGCCATTGGTCCAAATTCCTTTTTTCAGATGATAGCAAGTTTTTATTTTTTCTTCATTTGGAAACGAAGGTCCTACAGTCCAGAGGAAGTGTGGAAAAGCTCATAGCCCAAGTTGCTTGAAGTCCAGTGTTAAGTTTCCACAGTATGTAATGATTTGGGGTGCAAGGTCATCTGACAGTGTTAGTCCATTGTATTTATTGGAAGCTAAAGTCACGGCACCCATTTACCAAGAAATCTTGGAGCGGTTCAAAGTTGGTTAGGTGACCATGGTGTTTGTGTTCTTGGCTGGCCAGCAAACTCCCCAGACCTTTACCCCATAATCTATGGGGTATTGTCAAGAGAAAGATGGGAAACAAGAGACCAAACAATGCAGATGAGATGAAGGCCACTGTCAAAGAAACCTGGGCTTCCATTCCTCAGCAGTGCCACACACTGATCACCTTCATGCCACGCCGAATCAAGGTAGTAATTAAAGCAAAAAAAGGAGCCCCAACCAAGTATTGAGTACACGTGCAGTAAATTAACACTTTCCAGAAGGCCAACAATTCACCCATTTTGGGGGAGGGGTATGAAACATTCTAATTTGTGGAGATGGTGAATTGATGGGTTTGTTAAATGGGAGCCAAAATCCAAACAACTTCAGTACGTGTGAATTGAATACACAAGTTTCACATGAACTTTTCCCACGACATTCTAATTTGGGAAACACCTGTAGTCAGACTCTGCACTACATCTTTAAATCTCTCTGAAAAGCTTGAAATAAAACCATTTAAAATAGCTCATTTTTAAAATGGAAATATTAAAGTTTAAGAAATAACTTTATAATGTTAAAGTCAAGCTTTTGTTTTTCAAAGCTGCCAGTGGCAGACTGCAAATTAGCCAGCTTTTTAATCAATTTAGCCTTCTCCAAGCATTACCACTTGACAAAGATAAAATCTATAAATACTAAAAGCACTTCTCACAGTGTTAGTTTAAGCTACATTAATGTGTGCTATATTAGGTGCATAGCCAGTCATTTGTGCAGAGAGTGGAAGGTAAAATGCGATTTGCGGTATAGGCCTTGTTTCCCCCAGGGCAGCACTTTATTTTTTTCACCCTAATAATTGATATCCAAAATATAAAAAGTGAGGAAGCCTAAAACAAGCCTGATGCCTGGCCCACATTGGAGCAATGACATGAAAATTGTCAAACAAGTTGGGGCCCCATCACACGCAATCTGAAATACAATGCTTTGCTAAATGTCCAGGGCCGTTCTTCGTACGTCGCTTATTACATCCGAGATCAACCCTTATGAAAATTAACCATGGTTTTACTACAAATAAAACCAAAAAAACCATGGTTACTATAGTTAAACCATGGTAACCACAAATTAACCATGGTTTTGCTAAATTAACCATAGTTTAACCATGGTATTTGTAGTAAATCTGTGGTTATACAAATGGTAGTCAACACGCCAAAAAAACCATGGGTTACTACAGTTTTACTATAATAAAACCATGGTTATTTTTCGTAAGGAAAATGACACATCCAAGATGATATCATCGTGCTAATCGGGTTCTTCGAACACACCTGTTGTGCATGATTAGTATCGCTGGCATGAGTTATCTGAGATAATTGCGCGTTCATGTGTTGGCTTAAAGGGGATATGGATCAATACTCGAAACCATGATCAGAAGTGCAGCGATTGGCTGGTGGCAACACGGCAATGTAATGACGTCATATAATTTAAAATGACACCCGACGAAAAACAAATTTCTGGACTTTTATAAGGAAACAGCCAAGCAAACAAAACTACATGTTCTAAAAGATACATGAAACTAATAATAGATACATGTTATTTTATTAGGGTTTCTTTTCACAATTCCCAATTTATAATAGTTATGCAGTCTTCTTGTTACGTGACAGCATTAATGAAAGTTTCTTAAGGGTCAATTTCATGTTATCTGCATCTCCATCAAGCCACTCTTATAATAGCAGTCATCACTCAAAATAATGCACGACTCTATTAGCTGTATCGCGTGTGTAAGACTAATACAATCATGAAATAATTCTGAATAATTTTATGAAAAATAAATATTTCAGTGAGGAAATCTGGCTGTGTCTATAGTAGGCTGTTATGGACTACACAACATTTTTATATTTTTTTAATTTTAAATTATTGTCCCTGGATCAGTACGATACTCTTGTAATAAAAGTAACAGTCATATTTTGAGTATCAGTTCTGGTTGAAAAGCAGCAATCTAATCCAGTTTACATTAAATAAGCCTGCTGCAGAGCAGGTTTAAGTTTACGGACTTGTTGCTATGACAGCAGCTCTGGGATGAGCCTCGAAGAACCAAATGATCTAGGAGCACGCCAAATCGTCAACATTCAAATCCAGCTAATGGAGTCAGCAACGTACGAAGAACAGGCCCCAGGGAGAGGAACTTAATGCAGTGATGCCAGAAAGGAAGTATGTGAGAAAACAGCCAAATCAAACCAAAAGACCCCATCTCTTCAATAAAGCAATTTTTATTTAAGGTGGTTGAGGAGAGGCAGAAAATCAAAAAGGTTGAGCAAACAGGGATAACATGCCATATGAAGATCACGGAATTAGAGAGATCTCCAGTAGGTGTTAGGCAAAATCCCCATGACCATTTCAATGACCACGCCCTGACAATTTAACTGAACAATCCCCTGGCCAGCTACCACCACGGTCCCCATCTGCACCATGGTCCATATTGCCACGGGCACCACGGTTCCTGACCCCCTCTCCAGTAGCTAGACTGTCCACTAGCCCGTCCACTTCCCTGGCCCAGTCCACTAACCTGTCCCAGTCCACTTCCCTTGACCTGTCCCAGTTCGTGGCCGCTAGCCTGGCCCTGTCCGTGGCCGCTAGCCTGGCCCAGTCCACTTCCCTTACTCTGTCCGCTAGCCTGTCCACTTCCCTTACCCTGTCCGCTTCCCTGTCCGTAGCCGCTAGCCTGTCCGCTTCCCTTACCCTGTCCCGGTCCGTGGCCGCTAGCCTGTCCGCTTCCCTTACCCTGTCCCGGTCCGTGGCCGCTAGCCTGTCCGCTTCCCTTACCCTGTCCCGGTCCGTGGCCGCTAGCCTGTCCGCTTCCCTTACCCTGTCCCGGTCCGTGGCCGCTAGCCTGTCCGCTTCCCTTACCCTGTCCCGGTCCGTGGCCGCTAGCCTGTCCGCTTCCCTTACCCTGTCCCGGTCCGTGGCCGCTAGCCTGTCCGCTTCCCTTACCCTGTCCCGGTCCGTGGCTGCTTGCCTGTCCGCTTCCCTTACCCTGTCCCGGTCCGTGGCCGCTAGCCTGTCCGCTTCCCTTAGCCGGTCCCGGTCCGTGGCCACTAGCCTGTCCGCTTCCCTTACCCGGTCCGTGGCCACTAGCCTGTCCGCTTCCCTTACCCGGTCCGTGGCCACTAGCCTGTCCGCTTCCCTTACCCTGTCCCGGTCCGTGGCCACTAGCCTGTCCACTTCCCTTACCTGGTCCGCTTCCCTGTCCTGGTCCACTGCCCTGTCCGCTAGCCTGGCCTCGTCTTCTACGCTGTCCCTGCCGGCTTCCCTGGTCTGGTCCGCTGCCCTGTACTGGACCACGTGGTTCACTGCATGCAAAGCCACTGGTGGTTGGGCAACACTTCTGTGTGGCCGGACAGTGTCCATCATTGAAACAGCTTTCAGCCCACAGTGGAATCATCTCCGGTATGGGACACTGACCCGGCTTCCCTGCGTGGACACAGATAGTCAGCTTTAGTAGGGGGTGAATTCAAACCCTTTTTAGAAAAAAAAAGAAAAAAGAAAAGAGGGGGGGGGGGGGGGGGGGGTGTATGTGAGACACTGTCTTGGCTTAAACATTACATTAGCCTTTTTTTTTTTTTTTGCTTTGAACACAGACCTAAGGTTGGTCTCTTATTGAATGATATAAAAGGGCCCCCCCCTCAAATGCAAATTTTGTTTACCACAAACAGCCACTGGGTGCCATCCAAATTCCTTTTTTAAAAAGGAACACATTGTCACGCGTCAATTTCGCTCAAGATTATAGCTGACAAAGAAACCACCAAATATGGAATCTTGAGACCCAGACCATTCCAGTAGTGTATATTTATGGTCATGATTACAAGAGTTCTAATTCTTAAACATTTGGAATGACACGTCCCACTAAAATATTTGAAGTATGAGGTCCATGTCTTACCAGAAAATAAGTGGTGTAAATTAGATTTTCCATTTAGAATTACTTGAGAAAGGCTTAGGGTCATATTTTATTTGCTTTTTTTTTTTTAAGTCTTAAATATTGAAGTTGAAGTAAAACGTAAAAGCAGCAGTTATGGACAAATGGTCACACACAGCTTGAGTAGCAAGGTGGTGTTCAGTTTAAAATCATATCTTCCATTTTGTATTTTTGGGTAAAAATAATCAGCACTTCTTCCAGTACTTGTTTTCTTATGTTGGAATGAAAGATACCACTTCTGGAATCTGCATCTGAAGTAACATTTAGAGTTACATGGTTCATGTATCTCAAAGAGGACATGGATGCATTTAAACTGTAGATACAGATGTAGAAGTAGGCCTTGTTTTATTTGTGCATAAGCATGCAAGTGAGTTGCATGTCATTACACAAAACTGTAGAGGGCCTCACACCCCCCTTTTCAGCAATTGCAAATCAGAAGCCATGCTATGAGTCTCAAACCCAAATACACATGTCTGCTTTAAAGCAAGAGCATTTTAAAACCTACTACTCATCCCTAAACAGTGTCTAAAGACGGAATAATTAGCTTCTGAATTTCAGCTGTGTAATGAAGTTAACAGATCTTCTCACCTGTGCTTTGTCTTTGAATGGTGCGAGTTGTGTTCAGGTATCCAAACACACACGATAAAACAGCAAACAAGAAATAAACTCGAGCGGACATCCTCGCTGCCTGAAATCTCACAATGATCACTGCTAGAAAACACGTTAAATTGGTGCGTCAGAAGAAGTTAACAACAAAGCACAAAAAAATAAGATGAATGCGCGTTACTGCAATATTTACCTCTGTGAAATGGGGGGTTATAAATCCAAGGAAATCAGGTCAATTGCAACCGTAATTAAACTCACCTGCCTTTAGCTTTCTAGTAATCTGAAATGCCTATAAGCTTGTTCAGGTGAGTTTGATAATAATTAAACTAGCCTAATTATGAGAGGATTGTGTGTTTCCATGGTATTGTGGCTTAATTCAGTGCTGCACAGTGTCTTATTTTATTTTAATTAACCAGAACTAAATATACAACAGTAATGTAACATAGTGTGCAAACCATTTATTGACTAATCAACAATATTCATAGAAAATAATAAAATATGATAGCAACACTCATAAAATTATTTTGTGGTGAAGTAAATACTACATACAGTACAAACACATGCATTTTTTTATACTAAATAATGTAGTTAAGGCAAGAATAAAAAAATAATAATTTAAGCTTGTAGAAATTAAATCTGGAACTCCTAAGTATATTTTACTTGGAACCGTTTGTTATGTTTAAAAGGATTATTTAAGTAAGTATCAAAGTTATGATGCCATATTTCACATCATGCACTAGGGCATGAATAATTAAAAATGTAAAAATTTTCACTGTTTTTGAGTTGTATTTACACTGATTTATGGTTGCTTTTGTTGTCATTCAAAACATAACATACTGTTTTGTGACATCTGGAGTTCATTTTTTACTCAAAATGACCAATTTGGCTATTAATTATATTGATTGGGCATATTATCTTAAAAGGACAAAAGTCTGTCTACATGCTTCCATGCACATGCTTCAATAGCATGGTTGTTAAGACTGTTATCTTGCATTTAACATACAGATTTTATTTAATTCAATGTTTCACGTGTACTTAAAATATATGAGTGCAAAATTTGCAAAAAGAAAAAAAAAATATGTAATTCTTACATATTGTTTTTGAGTGCAGTAAATTATTGATATTTAACAGTGTTAAGTATTACATAATGTAACATTTACAAAGAAAGAGCCAATGAAATATACTGGGAAATTCCAAGTAAACACTTACTTAAAGGGGGGGTGAAATGCTCGTTTTCACTCAATATCCTGTTAATCTTGAGTACCTATAGAGTAGTACTGCATCCTTCATAACTCCAAAAAGTCTTTAGTTTTATTATATTTATAAGAGAAAGATAGTCAGTACTGTTTTTTCCCGGAAAAACACGAGCGGCTGGAGGCGTGACGTGTGGGCGGAGCTAAAGAATCACGAGCGCGAGTAGGCTTTTGCGTTGAGTGCGTCTGGGAGCTGTGACATTACCGTGAGGAAAAAACCATCAGCCAAAACAAACCATGGCTAAAAGTCAGATTCAGCCGTATATTAATGATCCAGAATCAGATCCAGAGGCTGAAATTTAACAAGAGCAGCAGCAGCAACAACTACAGCAGGACGTCTCTATGTAGTATGTATTGAAACTGTATAAATTTGCTTAGCGGTTTTGGAAAATGACTAAGTTCCACTTTATGTCGTCTTTTTTTTTTTAAGGTGTACATGTTGAAAGTGCAGTTTGATGCCAACATCGCATGTTGTTTACTTGATGTGCTTACGCACCGATAGCTAAGTTAACAACACAGAGATATTTGAAGCAGTTTTACTCACAGCATGCGGTTCCAACACACGATCGTGACCCTTTTTCGTTGGGACTGCATTATCCTTAAGAAATAAACGATATGCAAATCCGGCGTCAAACTGGGCCTTGTTTGTAAAACAAGCATCTTCGAAATGCAGGGAACAAACAAAAACAATTGCACAACTCCATTGATGCTCTGTAAAAATAAACTCCATCCACTGGTCCCTTAATGCTGTTTTTTTTTTTTTTTTTGGTAATCTGTGCACATTTGTCTTGCCCTGGCAACCAAAAACACACTTCTTTTGTGACATTTCGGTCTCTCGCTCTGATCAGTGAATGTCTCTGCTCTGCTCTACGGGAACGTGCGTTCTTCCGGGAGAAGTGCCCTTAGGACCCATATAAGGAAATTCCACTCCATCTAACGTCACACAGAAAATACAAAATCACAAAAATACTCCTTCAAACGTACAACTTAATTTTTGAAACTTTGTCCATGTTTAGCATGGGAATCCAACTCTTTAACAGTGTAAAAAACTCAGTATGCATGAAATAGCATTTCACCCCCCCCCCCCCCCCCCCCCCTTAAAAATTTACATTCAAAGCTACTAATAATTATGTTCAGGTTTTTACTTGTCAATTTTTTTGTAAATTAGCCTTTTCTGAGTGTGAATTCTTCCCAAGCTATTTTTATAGTAAATTTATTTTTTATTTTTTTATTTTTTTACAGTGAATGTCCTTCAAACTGGCCATGACTTCCCCCTAAAAAATTTGCTAGAGAGATTTAATCTGGAGTCTATATTATGCAGTGGTGATATGCAATCTAGTTTTGGTTTCTTAATAAGAGGCTTAATAACTGCCAGCGTATAGTAAATGGTATTGGGACGTGACCTAAAGATAGCGATGAGTTAATATTATTAAGAAGCGGTTCTTCGGCTTCAGGTAACAACTCTTTCAGTAATTTAGTGGGTACAGCATCTAATAACCATGTTGTTGGTTTAGATACAGTGATAAGTTTATTTAGCTCTTTCTGTCCTATAGTTGTAAAGCACTGAAGTTTATCTTTGGGTGCGATGGATGAAACGCTTTTCTCTAACTTTTATCAATCTGATGGGGGCAACAGCTTCTAATGTATTAGAGAAAATAGTGCCCATTTTGCCAGTCATTTTGTCTAGTTCATGTGTATTTTTGGGTTCAAATAGCAGTTGAGATAAATCAGGCAGATGTTGTCAGAGAGCAGCCCCGCTTCGACTCTGCTGGGGTGCAGGCCTTCAGCGCAAAAAAGCCTAGGATGCTCCCAGAAAAGATTCCAATTATTAACAAATAGCAGTTTCTGTTCTTTACACCATGACAATAACCATTGATTTAAAGCAACAAGTCTACTGAACCTTTCGTGTCTTCGTCAATACGTGGGCAGTGGTCCTGACACAATGATCGTCGCCGCGGGCGTCGTCCTGTGAACCGTCTCGATCAAGCTCCTGAAGTCCCTCTTCATTGTCTGTCGCAGCGAGATGTCATTAACCTCGGGGTGAAGCACGACCACTCTGGGGCACTCGTCGGCCTTCAGGATTGCGGGTATCTGCGCAGAAACATCGAGAACACGAGCACCAGAGAAACAGTGAGTGTGCACTTTACCTTCGGCTAACGTAGCACGGACATGTCGGACGATGTCTCCAAAGACACTGTGTCTCCAAAGACACAGTGTTACGTCCCATTTCGCGGAGGGGAGCAAAGCGGTACAGGGTGGAGATCTCGAAGACCGGAGGGGAAGAAGTTGTCGCCTGGGGCCTGGCTTGCGTAGTCCGTGGTGGATGCACCCAGGGTCCGTGGTGTCCTGGCGTCAGAGTGAAAGACATCTGGGAAGATTGCGTCCTGGGTGCACCAGGCCTGTGCAGAGAAACACATGGAGTAGACGTGGTGGGACTATTAGCAGCGAGCTGTATACTTACCCTGGACTTGTGAGCACCAGCCCGGGAGGATTCCAGTGCGGCTCTCAGCTAGTCCTGCCTCACCTCCAGGTCAAGAATCTGCTTCTTCACGGCCTCCAACGTGTCCTCTCCAGCAATCAAAGGTAGACATACATCTGCCATTAAAGCAAGTAATAGTGAGTAAAGAAATGGTAATGTGTGTGAATAGAGTATTAGCAATGCAAGTGCGGTTAGCGGCTCACATGCTGCCGATGCTAATGGGCTATAAGCTAATAGCGGACCCGGGAGATCAAAATAAAACTAGTGATAACATGGCGCTCTGATTGTTTTTATTGTAGAATACGATAGAGGATATATTCACATGTTATAGAAACGAAAAATAGTGGTGTATAAAATTGATTTTTAAGATAAAAAGAATATAGTGATGAGTTCAAATGCAGTACACATGGCAACAGATAACAGTTTGAAAGTTTGGTAAAGAAATATTTAATAGGTTCCAAGTAAAATATACTTATGAGTTCCAACTTTAATTTCTAAAAGCTTAAATTAAGAATATTTTTTTAAATTCTTGCCTTTACATTATTTAGTTTAAAAATTACATGTGTTTGTATGTAGTATTTACTTGACCACAAAATAATTTTATGAGTGTTGCTATATTTAATTGTTTTCTATGGATATTGTGGATTACTCAATAAATGGTTTGCACACTATGTTACATTACTGTTGTATATTTATTTTTTTACTGTTGTTCTGGTTAATTAAGTGAAAGAGAAAAAGAAAAGAAAGCAGACAAAAAAGAGGAGGAAGAAGAAGAATAATTACAATTACAATTAGAATTTGAAGAACCAGCACACACCACTCTGGGCAGAACTGCATTAAATCAAACACATTGATTTCACAACATGATCGCTGTACCACCTCACCACTGCAGATACACTTTGCAGTGTACATTAGCTGTGTCCCAAAGTTGAGTGTACGCTCTTCGAAGGCCACAGACTTAAAAAACCGGTCTCAGAAGTGCACGAAGGGGCCTCCGAAGTGCGTGGATGCTCCGCCTTCACAGGATTTCCTAATTCCACCACCTGGTGTTTCCGATTAGCACTCTGTCGCATAGTGATGCCCTTACGAAAAATAACCATGGTTTTATTATAGTAAAACTGTAGTAACCCATGGTTTTTTGGCATGTTGACCACCATTTGTATAACCACAGATTTACTACAAATACCATGGTTAAACTATGGTTAATATAACAAAACCGTGGTTATTTTGTGGTTACCATGGTTTAACTATAGTAACCATGTTTTTTTGGTTTTATTAGTAGTAAAACCATGGTTAATTTTCGTAAGGGTGGTACGAGAGGAGAGCCGACGAGAGGACAATCTTGCCAGGAGAGGTGGAGCCAGAGCGGTTTTTGTTTTTCTGTTTTACGTCAACGTGGAGAAGCCTCCGGCATAACCAAGACCGAGGCCAAGTCACACTGGTTTGCTGCGTCCTTTGTCGGATTACAACTTTAAATGCAGGTACTGGTTTGGAGCTTACTTGAATAATGTAACGTTAATGATATAAAAGACTACAAAATACACGAGCACACATATCAGTTAAAAAGCTTACTGATATCTTAGAAAGGTGCGATTTTATGTAATTTATTGTCTTGACCATGGTGATCATATGTAGACATGTTTGCAACCCGTTTTTATTATGCAGTTAAGCATGAAAATAAAACTGAAAGAAAGTGCATGAACAGTGCTCCGTTTTAATTTTAATATTCGGACAATAAATAACATTAATTAAGTTTACTCAAATATACAAAATAAAGTTCTATGTTTTGTTTTGTTTTTCTCACAGACAGCAGCACTATAAATATGGTATTTTACAACATGATGCATTGTTGTAGATTAAACTACCCAACAGTGTATTAGTAGGCAACTTTAAATTGAATAACATTGAACATATTTAGAAATTAAACAAATTATTTTTCAGAACAATACTGTACATACCTTTACTTTTACTCTCAATACCTTAAGTATATTAGAGTATGCAAGATAATCCTTCTACTTAAAGGATAGTTCAGCGAAAAATGACAATTCTGTGATCACCCAGTTGTTCCAGATTTGTAATTTTCCTTTTTGGGTTAATTGTCCCTTCAGCTAAGGTTTTAAACATGACTAGTAGATTTTAGCCAATATGGTATTGGTAGTTATTAAAAGTAGTTTACTTAAGTATCTCAATATTTCTTCTACTAATTACATTGTCATGGAGCTAATACAATTTCTCTTTTCCTTCTTTCCCTAAATCAGACTGGACCCCTGTACTGCAGGATGAAGCTGAATGTGGCAGTGTTGGACCATCGGCTTGGTGTGTTCCAGGCTTAATGGTTTAATGGCCCTGACAATACTGCTGGATCTTCTGAGAAGTGAACAGTGATGGGTTCCACAATCCAGACCCTGCACAGACCAGTTTCTCTTCTATCTGCTGCCAGTGGTACATCATAAAGATGGTCTCTAGGACTGTCAACGATTATTCTAAATTAGAATATGTATTCTAATAGTAAAAAAAAAAAACGAATTTCGAAAGTGAAAATGAATATTAAAATAATTTAAAAAATTTGAAAAAAAGGCCTGCGGTAGTAGAGGCGTGGTTGTCTGCCTTGCGAGTGGGCGCGCTACCGCGCCTGAGGGCTCTGGGACAGGTCACAGCCTCACAGGAGTCACACTGTCTGGCACAGCATCACTGCTGAAAGTTGACACATCTTCATGGAAGATGCCAGCAAGTGCAGAGCCCAACTCGACCGCAGCAGAGAAAATGAGGTCAAATTGTTGATCCACGAGATAAAGTTGTATGCAAGGTATTTATGATTCGACCACTAGCAACATGAGGTCACATCTCAAAAATGTGCAACCAAATGACCATGGCATAATGTGTGGAACTCCAGCTAAACAGTCACGCCTTGACACTTAACGTTACTTTGCATCGCCTGCCGCAAGCTCTTTGTCTGCAACACGACAAGAGGCCATAACGGATAAAATAATTTTGTTCATTTGTAAGGACATGAGACCGATCAGTATTAGGGATGGGGCACGCTACGGGGAGTTCTGTCAAGCAATGGATCCGAGGTTTGATTATTTATCGTTTCATGACAAGGAAAAGTTCCATGTTTACCACAGCACAGCTCGCTCGGAGCATTCATTGTCAGTTCTATATGCTGTAAAACTTAAAATTAATATTAATAATATTTGTTTCAATCACTGAATGAAGCCTGCTATATTTGGGACAACAGTCGCGACCTTAAATTGCTTGCACAAAAATTTGTTTGTTCATTTAAACCATTATGCGCAGACAACGTGAGGGTGAGAGAGCGTGAGGTCTGCAGTCTTGGCCATTAGTTGATTTCCTTGTTTTTGTGTAGGTAATACGTTGTCATATGTTTAAACTTAAATATACTACCATTACAAGTAGTTAAGTCTCTCTTTATTATTTTGGCCTGTTATTGACGTAATGTGCCTCATTGACAACATGCGCAACCAGATGTTCGAATAGTTCGAATATTCGTGTATTTTTTAGAGGGAATATTCAAATGTCATTTCTGAGCAATTTTGACAGCCCTAATGGTCTCCAGAGTGTTTGACATGTGCCTCATTCCACTTTCAATGCATTGTCCTCCAAGTCTCGCTTCACCAAGAGATTCACCTCCTGAAGACCTCAGAACACATGGAAGCAGCTCTGGACTCAAACTGATGTTGTTTTTTTCATATTTTTAAACCTAAACTATGCTGTAAATGGTTGTAAAAAGTACTTTCAATTATAGAGCAATTTGTTGTAATGTGTAAAAAAAATATATTTACAGGATGAAAAAATAAAATAATTTTTTGAGAAAAAATGTATAAGCTGCATTAAACAAATTAACAACGTACATAAGTACTTCTTTTATTTACACGTGAATAATATACAAAATGTACTTATTTACAAACAAATTACACCCAAAAAATTTATAATGTATACAACTTGCACCACAAAAATAAACTACAGAAATTAGGTTGTTTCATTGACAATATGATATTTAAAAAAGGATACTGAAAAAATGTAATGTATCAATTTTTCCCCACTGTTTTCTCTTGACTAATGAAGAATATATTTGTTAAGCATTCTCTCAAGAAGAGAAAGCTTGTGCTCCTCTCTCTCTCTCTCTTTCTCTCTCTCTATCGAGTTTGATGTCCTCCCTGAGCAGCTCCACTCGCTCCCTCACCTGTCCCAGGACACTTAGCAAATAAACCATGCCTGTTAACAACAACAGCACAATGAATTTCAGCAAAAAATTGTCTATTAACTTTATATCAAGTCTTTCCCCAGCAGGCTCACTTTCTCCAGAAGAGTACTAAAATGAGAAAATGTAAACAAAAAAAAAACAAAAAAACTCTACAAAAACAAAGAGATCTTAACATTAGAAAATATGACACAGCAGGACATGCATACAAAATACTGAAGTGCTAAAGTTTGGTTAAAACATTTGTAGACATATCTTGCATGACAGCACTTCAAAAACACAACAAAGGGAAAGACAATTGCCTTATACTATATATAATCTTGAATTGACTGTCTTGTTTTTTTGTGGGCTTTATGTAAAAAAAAAAAAACACTCGCTTTTAACACTTTGACTAGATATTTGGGTAAATGAAAACACAATACTTACATTTCAATGTGAAGTCCCCCACAGAACTCTCACCTGCCTTGTTATTTGAATATAAACACCGTCATCATATGCACACAAGTGAATCTGGGGTATGGTAGGGTGCGAAGTGTCCATCAGATGTACACTTCGTTTTCATGGGAACTGAAGGGCGCATTTGAAGTCACTTTCGAAATTCGTCAGCCTTCGTCGCGCCACGGTGACGCATTCGCACTTCAAATGCGCATTCTGACTTTGGGACAGGGGGCGCGCTCAAGATGGCGGCGAGGTAGGAGGTGTTTCCGAAGTGTCGTCGGGAAAGTTTAAGGTTGGATGATATTACAACCAAAATAGTGTACATATTGTATCTGAATGAACAAATATAAGAGATTGGCAATTAATCTCTCACTTTGAGGCGAATTTATGGGCAGAAGAAAACATAAACAAGCTCCAGTTGCTACCATGTTAGTGCCTGCGCATGAGTCAAAGATGGATGTCCAAAATACATGTGAAGTTACCCTGGATGCTAACGTTACCTTTTCATCAGAGAACAAAAACGAATCGAAGATGGAAGAGACACCGAACAAATGGTTTGACTCTCAACCCAAACTTTGCGATATCCTTGCTGCTCCTCTTCCTGACACCCCCATTAAGCCAAGATTCTAAGCGCGAGCACAATGAGCATTATGACACGTCCGCTGAAATTTTGGCAGCTATTTGCGAGTTTTGCGATGAGATGAACCAAAAAATTTCAACAATTAACAAGACAACTGCCGTTACTGCAAACCAGATTGAAAGTTTGTCTTCGAACGTACATCAGCTTGTTACTGAGGTGACTACTCACAAGGAGACGCTGAAAGTCGTGTCTGCTGAGATCCAGGATCTTAAAAAGGTGAGTACAACTTTGAAAGAAGAGGTTGGAGATTGCAAGCGGTACAGTTGGAGGTGGACGCTGAAGTTGCATGGGACGCAGGAGAAAGATGGAGAGGATACCCGACGTGTTGCACTCAGTATTCTTGGCAAGGTGGTACCTGGCATCAGTGAGAGGGTGGAGGATGCTGTAGATATCGCTCATCGTCTCGGCCCGCGAAGAAATGATGGTACACACAGATCCATTATTATCCTATTTGCTCTTCGTCGCTATCGGGATGCTGTCTGGCAAGCTGCCAGAGATTGTAAGTTCCTCCGCGACAACAAGCTGCGTCTCACCGAGGCTTTATCCCCACAGGATGGCAAGAGAAAAACTTTGGCACTTAGTCAAGAAAGCCCGAGATGAAGGGAAAAAGGCTTCTTTCCGTGGATCGTTTGCTCTGATTGACGGGAAGAGATTTGACTTCGCCAATGTGAAGTAGTAGCATTGCATTCTCCCATTTTTTTTTATTTTTTTTTTCGGTTTGATGTAAAATTCAGCTGTTGTATTTTAGCTGGTCACGCTGGTAAATGAATGACTCATATTCAGTCAGACTGATTTATTAATGTTTCAATCTCCACTATTCATTTCTAAACGTGACTTAAGTCTTGTTTTGATTTTCGGTAGCACTGATTAATATTTTTGCACAATTTGCCAGTTCATTTGGTATGAGAAGTGATTATCTAGATTCAAGATGAGTCATTCTGTTTGTTCTATGACCTCAGAGGGTTGTTTATCATTCCTTCTTTTAAAGTAAAGTTTCCGTACAGTTTCTTCAGTCGTTGGTACATATTTTCTTTCTTTATTTATTTATTTATTTTTTTGTTTGTTTCTACTTGTCATGGATTTCAAGTTTAGTTCATTCTCTGTTATGTCCTTAAATGTTAGAGGTATGCGGGATGTGGTAAAGAGGAAAGCAATTTTTTTATTTTGTAAAAGCTGCGAAACTGATTTAATTTTTCTTCAGGAAACACACTTGTGTGAGTCAGATGTTAAATTCTGGAAGAATCAATGGGGAAATGAAATCTTTTGTAGCCATGGTACTAATCACTCAGCTGGGGTTTCAATTCTTTTGCACAAATTTAAGGGGCAAATTCTGGAGGTATTAAATTCAAATGAAGGTAGATGGATTATCATTATGTTAAAACAAGATAATTCAAATTTTATTATTTGCAATTTATATGGCTGTAACTTCCTCTCTGCTAACAAAATTGTAATTTCTCAAATTACTTGACAGAACTACAGAGCAAATACCCAGGCTCCTTCCTAATTTTAGGTGGTGACTTTAATGAATGTTTAGATAACACACTGGACAGATTTCCTCCTAGAAGCAATGAAGGCCTCAATATTAATCATAATTCTAATAATATTTTATCAATATGTTCCTCTCTCTCCCTCATAGATAAAGGACTTTACTTGGTCAAACGGTAAAATGTCTATAAAATCTCGAATTGATTTCTTTTTAGTTTCATCATCAGCCCTGCAATTTGTTAAAAGTGTATCTCATTCCTTCGCTCCCCTTTCTGATCACAAGCACTCATTTTAAAATTAGGTTGTAATGATGAAAGTTGGAAATTACGTGGTTACTGGAAATGTAATAACTGTTTTTTAAATGATAATATCTTCAATGACAATATAAAAAAATAACTAACTATGTTCTCTGATAAAATTAATGAATACAGAGCAAATTGGGAATTTTTTAAGTACAGAGCTAGACAAATAGCTATAAAAAGAAGTAAAGATTTAAAAACATCAAAAAATTAAAAATTAACTGAACAAACAAAAATAATAAATTCTTTATCAATGGGTAATTTAACTCAGGAAGAGGAGTTAGAATTAATTTCATCTACAAATTAATCAAGCATATCTAGATATTGCTAAAGGTGCCTTTGTTAGGTCCAGGGCTAAATGGCTGGAAGAAGGAGAGATGAATGCTAGTTATTTTTTCGCTCTAGAGAAGAGGAACTGCAAACAACATTCTCTGACTGTTCTTAATATTAATGGTGTCAACTGTATAGATCCTAATTTGATATCTAATTTTGTCACAGCCTTCTATAAAAACATTTACACATCTGTGTTTGATAAACACAATTGCAATAATTTTATAAAGAAAGTGCAAGCTCATGTTCCAGTTATTGATCCTGACTTTAATGCCTTATGTGACTCTGATTTGACTATTGAAGAAATTCAGATAGCACTTCACTCAATGAAGAGAGGAAGATCTCCAGGGAGTGATGGATTAACTGTTGAGTTTTATATTCATTTTTGGGAGTTAATCAAACATCCATTGCTTTTTATGTACAAAGAATGTATTGATTTAAAATAAATGACGGCATCAATTAAACAAGGCATTATCTCCCTTGTTCCCAAACCAGACAAGGACCCTCTTTTAATAGATAATTGGCGTCCAGTTACACTCCTGACTATTGATTATAAAATTTTAGCCTTTGTTTTTGCTAACAGACTAAAGGCAAAACTTAATCAGTTGATCGCAGAGACACAATCAGGTTTTCTTAAAAGATAGGCATATCTGTAACAATATAAGACTTATTTTAGATCTTTTGGACTATATAGATTTTATACACTCTAAAGCTGTAATTCTTTTCTTAGATTTTTATAAAGCTTTTGACACCCTTGAGCATGAATTTCTTTTGCAGACTCTCAAGTTATTTGGTTTTGGTAACTTTGTTTGTTAATATAATTGAAATGTTTTATAATGATATTAGCAGCTCGGTCTTACTTAACTTTAGCACTTCTAAGAGATTCTTCATTACCCGCGTTGTCAGACAGGGCTGTCCAATCTCCCCTTTTTTGTTTATTTTAGTTACAGAACTTTTATCATTAAAGGGGGGAAGGGGGGGGGGGGGTGAAATGCTATTTCATGCATACTGAGTTTATTACACTGTAAAAGAGTTGGATTCCCATGCTAAACATGGACAAAGTTTCAAAAATTAAGTTGTACGTTTGAAGGAGTATTTTTGTTCCCAAAATACTCCTTCCGGTTTGTCACAAGTTTCGGAAAGTTTTTTTCGAGTATGGCTCTGTGTGATGTTAGATGGAGCGGAATTTCCTTATATGGGTCCTAAGGGCACGTCTGCCGGAAGAGTGCGCGCTCCCGTATAGCAGAGCACTGAGAGGCTGAGCACAGACATTCATTCACGGATCAGAGCGAGAGCATCATGAAAAGTCACAAAAGAAGTGTGTTTTTGGTTGCCAGGGCAAGGCAACCGTGCACAGATTACCAAAAAAAAAAAAAAACAGCATTAAGGGACCAGTGGATGGAGTTTATTTTTACAGAGCATCAACGGAGTTGTGCAAGTGTTTTTGTTTGTTCCCTGCATTTCTAAGATGTTTTACAAACAAGGCCCAGTTTGACGACGGATTTGCGTATCGTTTATTTCTTAAGGATGATGCAATCCCAACGAAAAAGGGTCACGATCATGTGTTGGAACCGCAGGCGGTGAGTAAAACTGCTTAAAATATATCTGCCTCCTTGTTAGTGCGTCCGCCTCCCATGCCGGAGACCCGGGTTCGAGCCCCGCTTGGAGCAAGTCGTTGCTGCTGCTGCTCTCGTTCAGTTTCAGCCTCTGGATCTGATTCTGGATCATAAATAAACACCAAATCTGACTGTTAGCCATGGTTTGTTTTTCCTCACGGTAAAGTCACAGCTTCCAAACGCTCTCAACGCAAAAGCCTACTGGCGCCCGTGATTCTTTAGCTCCGCCCACACGTCACGCCCCCAGGCGGTCGTGTTTTTCCGGGAAAAATCGGTACAGACTATATTTCTCTTATGAATATAATAAAACTAAAGACTTTTTGGAGTTATGAAGGATGCAGGACTACTCTATAGGTACTCAAGATTAACAGGATATTGAGTGAAAACGAGCATTTCACCCCCCCTTTAAGTATTATCCATGAAAAAAGCTTGGAAGGTATATCCATCTTTGATAGAGAAATTAAAATCTCCCAGTTGGCTGATGACACGACTCTTTTTTTGAAAGATAAGAGTCAATTAACAAAGTCTATAAATGTAATTGAGCAGTTTTCATGTGCTTCTGGATTGAAACTGAATATGTCCAAGTGTGAGATAATGATGCTCTATAAAAGTGATGATTCTTCAATTGATGGTATCTCTGTAAAAGAGAACGTAAGGTATCTTGGTATTTATTTAACAAAAAATTTAGCAGCTCGACAATAGCTAAATTTTTCTGGACGGGTCAAAAAAACCAAAAACATCTTTAATCTTTGGCTCCAAAGAGACCTTTCCCTTTATGGGAGGGTTCTTTTGTCCATAGCAGAAGGGTTATCTCGTTTTGTATATCCTTCGCTTTCTCTTTTTATTAATGACTCTACTGCTAAAGGAATTAACAACATTTTTCTAGACTTCATATGGAAAAACAAACCTCACAAGAAAAAAAAAAAAAACAGTTCTTTCAAATTGTCGAAAAAAAGGTGGACTTGAAGTGTTAGATTTTAGTGATACAGTGAATACTTTTCGGATAAATTGGATCAAAAAGTGCTTAACAAATCCTATTTCTATATGTTTTTTTTTTTTATCCCAAATTATATATTTACCAAAATTGGTGGCCTTCCCTTTATATTGAAATGTAATTACTTGCCAGACAGATTGCCAATTGCACTTTCTAAATTTCATCAGCAGGCCCTTCTCGCTTGGAAGTTATGCTACACCCACAATTTTTCACCTCATAAAACCTATCTATGGAATAACTACAATATAAGAATTAAGAATAAATCTGTTTTTCTCTCTCTTCTTGGTTTAACAGAAATATAATTGGAATTCTCTCAATTTTTGATACATTTGGTAATTTTTTATCTTATGAAGAATTTATGTCTATTCATAATTTCCCTTTACCATTTAAAGAATATAATGCAGTGCTTAAAGCAATTCCTTCTGGTCTAAGTCTACTTGTTAAATGTAATCTAACCTTTAATAAGAGTATCACCAAAGAACCTGATTTGATTTTAGATGGTATAAATATACTTAGTAAGAAATGTAATAATAAGAATATTCAACATATTTTTGAGTGAATGATACTGTTGCAAAATATATGAATGTTGACAATTCTTGTTCATTTTGTGGGAGTGAGGATGAAACACTGATTCATTTATTTTTCCAATGTGAAAAAAACTAGTAACTTCTGGAATAGGTTATATCTTCATATTGGCAAGCACCTTGGTTCTTCCAAATCCTTTCAATTAAAGGATATAATCTGTTACTATAAAGAAGATAAAGCTAGCACTTCAATTAATTACATTGTTAATTTTTTTATTTTGTTTGGGAAGTTTTTTATTCACAAGCAAAAATTCTCTAAATCGCAGCCTACTTTTCCTCATTTTTTAATTTAAATTGATGCATGCCTGAAGTCTCTAAGGTTAATTAAAAACAAGAAAAGTGACAGATTCCTGAAATATAATATTTTCGGTATTACCACTGAAGCATAATGGTCCGTGTATCTTTTGGTCATTCGATTTTCTATTTAAAAATAAATAAAGATAAATGAGAAACGGTTTGATTTTCGTTTTTTCGTTTTGTTTAAGAAACGGAAAACGAAAATTTAGCTGGATTTTTCGTATTTTTGTTTGTGGGTAAAAAATGAGAATGTGCAGATTGTTTGCCTACTAATTTTATTCTATGCCTATTTAAGAAAAACCTCACAGCATAACATGTTTTCATTTGCTATACAAACAACAGCAACTGAAGCTTTATCTTGTAGAGTCTGCTGCACTTCTCCGATCGGCGGATCCCGATCCACAGCTTCCATCCCAATAACAAGAAGAAAGAGCTTCAGCTCCGTCAGTTTGGGTCGTAAGACACCCTAAATAACATGAAAACTCAACAGGATTTGCTTTCTGACATCTCGGTCTACATTAACTTCTTTCTGAAACGTCAGAAATGAACCGGGCTCATGCATCAGACGAACCATGTCTTGCTGGACATGTCTACTTTTAAAATAAGCCATTTAAATAGAATAATAATAATAATAATAATTTTATATTTAGGCCTATGTAATTCAAATGAAACCAACCAGAGGTGCAGTGTTTCCCGTCTGAACTCATTATCTGTAATGATGTCACACCATCACTATATTCATACGGTCATCTACAGAATTCGTGAATTCAGTTCATAATTCTAAGTAGCCTATAGCCTATAATTAAAACATTTAAAGTAGACTAATTATGGGGAAAACTTAACTTATTTTAATATAAATTTTATTATAAATGTGGGGTTGGATTTTTCCCATTTAATTTTTTTTTGAATGGCCTAGAAGAAAATAAGTAGGCAAAAAATTTGTAGTAGGCCTATATTTTATTCCATGTCATTGTAGATCACAGGCTAAAGTAAAATTAAAATGGTGTTTTATGAATAAAGTTGTCAAGTCTGCTTTGTCAATAACTGCAGCAGCCGGAAAAATATAATATTATTTTTTATTTAATTATTAATTTAATTAATTAATTAATTATTAATTTAATTTAATTTATTATTATTATTATTATTATTATTATTATTATTATTATTATTATTATTTTATCTTGCAAGCACCACTAGCAAAGAATTCGCAGGATTAATAAACTCTGCTGTCTGCCGCTTCTCTCCTGGTGAAAATGAACTGATCTCGCAGTTGCCGCTTGTCGGTGCAGTACAGAAGGGATGAAAGGGGCGTTTCAGCGCCGCCCACACATTCAAACAAATATTAAAGCATAATCAGATTTTTTACCCATAAACAAAAATACGAAAAATCCAGCTAAATTTTCGTTTTCCTTTTCTTAAACAAAACGAAAAAACGAAAATCAAACCGTTTCTCATTTATCTTTATTTATTTTTAAATAAAAAAATCGAATGACCAAAAGATACACGGACCCATAATATTTCAATCAGGGTATCTTCCGTCCATTCCAAATCCGTTTTCAATTAAAAAACAGAAAACGAAAGACTCAAGAGGATTCAAGTGAGAGAACATGAATTCAATAACGAGAAATGGAAAAATGGCTCGTTTATTCGTTATTCCATTAAGTTTAACAAACGGAAAACGAGTTTTTGGCTCGATTTCTCATTTTGTCGTTTGGGGTTTAAAAAACGGTTTATGGCTTCAATATTTCATTCGCACTTGTGGGCGGAGCTGAAACGCTCCTTTCATCTGATTGGTCGAATCGCTCCGCCTTCAACTCGGTCTTACATTCTTTCAGAATAAGAGTCTTATAAGAGTAGTGTCTGAAACCACCGCTCACTGTTAATTAACATAATATTTGAGTCAGATGTTGCTGCGCACATAATTCGCGCTGCTGTGACTTGCAAGTCACCCCTTTAAATTATTTCTAGGTAATAGTATTGTATGAATATTGTCCCACTGTAAATACAGTGCAAATAGTTTTGTCTCCTGGGATAAAAGTGAAGTGGAAATAAAAATCAATAATAGACTGAACAGTTCCATGATAATATGTCTGTATCATTTACCACTCTCATCTTTTAAGTCAAAAGGCACTAGGTAGGTGTGTGTGACATTAATAATTAATTGGGAAAATTAATATAATTAAAATTATGAAATAAATTAGTAATATTAGTTTTATTGCATAGTAAATTGAATGATGTTTTTCTTTTAGTCTTCTTTGTTGGCCTTGAGAAAGCCAACATATATTTGAACATTATTATCATTTATTATGAGAGTAATTGACAACGACTCAAATTTTAATGTTTCACCAAATTTCCTTCTCAAAAAAAATCCTAGTGACTTTCATTATCTGAGCAATGAAGGTCTTACACTTAATGTCCACTAGAGGGGGAGACAGGATTTCTATTTACGTAAAATGGCAATAAATACATTAATTCCATGTGTACTACCATGAATATGCCATATCTGTGTACAAGAATAAACTTCACACTTCAAGCTGTACTTAAAACTTCCCATTCTGGCTTTTTCAACGTACCTCCAAATTTATTTTAAGATTTATTTTTTATTCACACTGGTTTATGCATTTAATGTTTGTCCATCTGGAACTTTTATTTTTCATGAGCTGTACATTTTAAGATGTACTCGGTGTTGATAAATCACATGCACTGAATGTAAAGTGCTAATGTCAGGACTCTCAGTCCTCCTCCTGGATGGCCAGTGTCCTGCAAAGTTTAGCTACCCCAAATAAACACACCTAAGCTAAGCAAGGTCTTCAGGATCAGTAGCAATGTCCAAGCAAGTGTGTTGGAATTGAACTCTGCAGAACATGGTTCTCCCGGTTCAGGACTGGGTTTTAAATCTATAAATGAATTTGTACAGTTGGGTGTCTGCATGCAGAGGTGTACTTCAGTAAGTACAATGTAAACTGTAATCTATAAAGACAAAATCTTCAGATCAGCATTTAGGCCACTGCCTTGAGGTCTCCATCCATTGGTCAAAACAGACCTCGCACCCCACCACACTCCTGCTAGCTGTCAACATTAATTGCGGCTGGTGCCAAATAAAAATTATTATGTATCCCTTGTGCATTTTTCAAATTCACTACCCTTTCGTTATGTTCGGGATGAAAACATCCACTCAATTAAACTGCTATAAGCATTAGATATATATATATTTTTTTTTTTTTCTAATTTATTGTTGGTGGCTGTTTTTTTTTACTGACTTCCATTATAATTACATTTTTGATTGCAAAGCCATGACACATAATCATGCATTCTTGATTGTTTGTGGTTTTCCCTGTTGGGAAGAGGTAAAATTTGTTATTTTTTTACAGTTGATCACTAGGTGGGACCATCAGACCTTTAGATAGGCCTGTGCAAAAAAAGCTTAGTTTCTGACTTGTATATGGAGTTATATGGAGTATAACAGCTAATTATATTGTGTGTATGTGTGTAAGAGAGAGAGAGAGTGAGAGAGAGAGAGAGAGACTTTTGCGCACTTACCTTGATGTATTTGAGAAAATCTAAATGTACACCTCAGCTCTCAGAACTACATGGAGTAAACAAAAGTGTATTTATGCACCTGCTGCCTTTTAATGGTGGTGATAAGTATAGACTAAACAAAAACAAAGTACATGGATTTAAACACTTGCATGCCATCCTGCTGGTCATTTGATGGTGAGAAGAGCAGCAAGCAATACGAGAAAGGGCTTGACTTGAACCAAAGTTTTAGAAATGACAATGCAGCTTGACCCCTCCAGCGAGTTGCTGCTTATTTGAAGTTGGTATTGCATTTTGGTCCATAATCAATTATGTTCAAAGTAGTTTGTTTTTATAAGATTTAAAGGTTTTAAAATGGCTTCACCATCTAGAAAAGACAATCATTTCACACATAGGCCATCCATACTTTTCACCATCAAAAGGCAGCAGATGCATAAACACCTGTTTTTTGTTGTTTAGTCCATGTAGTTCTGAGAGCATGAGGTGCATATTTGGATTTTTTCAGATACATCAAGGTAAGTGCACAAAGGTCTCTCTCTCTCTCTCTCTCTAAAACACACACACACACAGACACTATAATTTGCTGTTAAACTCCATATAACTCTATATACAGGCCAGAAACTAAGCCTTTTTTTGCACAGGCCTATCTAAAGGGTTAATGGTCGCACCTAGTGATCAACTGTAAAAATAACAAATGTTACGTCTTCCCAACAGGGAAAACCACCAACAATCAAGAGTGCATGATTTTATGGTGTCATGGCTTTGCAATCAAAAAATTTCGTTATAATGGAAATCAATGGGGCAAAAACAGCCACCAACAATAAATGAGGGAGACAAAATTAAAATCTAATGCTGCACAAAAACTAACAATACATCAAAGCCAATCTTGTTACTAATCTTTGACCTGCCCAAGACTGTGATAAAAGGCAAAAAAATATCCAGTCCACAATCACTTTTTATATTGAAAATATGTCATTTTGTGTGTGTTTTTTCTTCCCAAATCAGTGACATCATTTATGAACTTGGTAATTAAAGAGTTAAAATCTTGGATTTTTTTTTAAACATTTGGTAGTTTTGATCAGGACTGAGGGTGATTAATAGATTTAAGCAAAAAAAAAAAAAAATCTTTATCTGAGACATTTTTACAGCATTTTAATTTAGTGTTTTCATCCCGAACATAACAAAAGGGTAGTGAATTTACCCACAATGTACTGTTGAGTTTTTGAAAATTTTGAAATTTCAAGCATTTTCCCAAAATAAGTGTCAAAATAAGATTTGTCACCAAAAATCATTCCATTAGCTGAAACACAGAGAAAGTTGTGGCCAAAATAAGACTCAACTTTACCCCCTAGTGGACGAAAACGTCCCCAACAACGCATAGGGGGTATTATGTAACAGCAAGTCATTTGTGCAAGTACATTTGACTTGCAGTTTCCCAAAACTTAATCATTTTTATTTGGCACCAGCTGCAGTAGTTAATGTTGTTTTATATTATACAGCTATCATCGAGCTAAGGTATACCCCCCCCCCCCCCCCCCACCACACCATCTATCATTGAAGAACCTGTGTTAAACAGATATGGCATATTCATGGTAGTACACATGAAATTAATGTATTTATCTGTCATTTAAACTTATGTAAACGGAAATCTTGTCTCCCCCTCTAGTGGACATTAAGTGTAAGACCTTCATTTTTGAGAAGGAAAAAGTCTAACCAGTTACAGCAACGAGTCAAACGAGTCTGAAGATCTGAGCTGAATTTGGTGAAACATTAAAATTTGAGTCGTTGTCAATTACTCTCATAATAAATGATAATAATGTTCAAATATATGTTGGCTTTCTCAAGGCCAACAAAGAAGACTAAAAGAGAAACATCATTCAATTTTGTATGTAATAAAACTAATAATTCTAATTTATTTAATAAATTTAACTATATTAATTTCCACAATAAATTATTAATGTCACACACACCTACCTAGTGCCTTTAGACTTAAAAGACGAGAGTGGTAAATGATACAGACATATTATCATGGAAATGTTCAGTCTATTATTGATTTTTATTTCCACTTCACTTTTATCCCAGGAGACAAAACTATTTGCACTGTATTTATAGTGGGACAATATTCCTACAATACTATTACCTAGAAATAATTTAAAGGGGTGACTTGCAAGTCACAGCAGCACGAATTATGTGCGCAGCAACATCTGACTCAAATATTATGTTAATTAACAGTGAGCGGTGGTTTCAGACACTACTCTTATAAGACTCTTATTCTGAAAGAATGTAAGACCGAGTTGAAGGCGAAACGATTCGACCAATCAGATGAAAGGAGCGTTTCAGCTCCGCCCACAAGTGCGAATGAAATATTGAAGCCATAAACCGTTTTTTAAACCCCAAACGACAAAATGAGAAATCAAGTCAAAAACTCATTTTCCGTTTGTTAACCTAGATGGAATAACGAATTTTTCCATTTCTCGTTATTGAATTCATGTTCTCTCACTTGAATCCTCTTGAGTCTTTCGTTTTCTGTTTTTTAATTGAAAACGGATTTGGAATGGACGGAAGATACCCTGATTTATTTCCTCTATGTATTCCTTTTTTATTTATATATATATATATATATATATATATATATATATATATATATATATATATATATATATTCGATTTGGTTTATATGTGAAGCTTTACATATACTTGATATAATTTAATTCCTGTAGATGTTCTATTTGTTCTGTTCCTTATATGTCAATGTTATCTAATGCATATTCAATAAAAAAAAATAAAAATAAAAAAATAATACTGAAAAAAAAGAAAAGACTTTGGGACAGCTTAACGTCGAGATGCTGTGACGCAATCACACTCCACATCCGCGCACTTCGGAGTCCACGCACTTCACTTTGGGACACCCTTCGTCACGCTGCTCTGACGGATTCGCACTTCAAATGCGCACTTCGGAGTCCATGCACTTCACTTTGGGACCCAGCTTATGTCACCATAGAAACACAAAATTCTCTCGTAATTAGGCTATCTTAATTATTATCAAACTCACCTGAACAAGCTTATCAAGGCATTTCATATTAGAAAGCTACAGGCAGGTGAGTTTAATCAGGGTTGCAATTGACCTGATCTCGTTGAATTTTTAAACCCCCATTTTACAGAGGTAGATGTTGCAATAACACGTGTTCTTATTTTTTTGTGCTTCGTTGTTTATTTCTTCTGACGCACCAATTTAACGCATTTTCCAGCAGCGATCATTGTGAGATTGCAGGCTGCGAGGATGACCGCTCGAGTTTATTTCTTGTTGATTGCTGTTTTATCATGTCTGTTTGGATACCTGAACACTATTCGCGCTATTCAAAGACAAAGCAAAGGTGAGATCTGCTGACTTCATTACAGCTGAAAATCAGAACTGAGGTGTTTTTTTTTTTTTTTAACGCAGTTTAGGAATGAGTAGAAGGCTTTGAAGTGGTTTTGATTTTAAAGCAGACGTGTAAAAAAAAAAAAAAAAAAAACATAGCATGACCCTTATTTACAAACGCTGAAAGGGGGTGTGAGGCCCTGTCTGAAGATAAGTGCGAGGCCCTCTACAATTTGTGTTGTGGGATGCTATAGTAAAGAAGGCAACTTTAATACATCTGAGCAATTGCTTTGCCGTGTTCACTGGCATGCTTGTGCACAAATCCGTTACTGATTTTAGTCTAAACCCGAAATTCCAGGCCTTCTAAATTGTAGATGACATGCTTCTGTATGAATTAATTTATAATTTCATGTAGGCCTAGTTAACTTGATCCATCTATAACGGAGTACCGTTTTTCTGTAGATGTTAAATTAAACTTGCGTTTTAAACCCAATATTGCTTGTTTTAGCTCAATTGTGACTGAAAATGGTTCCGAACCGCTTGCTCCGTTTTGTGTCTCTGAGCAATGGACGTTTACTTTACTGAATTAAGCAGCTTTTTGAATGAATTGGTTGAGGATAAGGATTCCATGATTCCCTCATTAACAGTCACGTGCTTTCTGAACCAATCTGTTGTTTGAATGAATCTCAAAGACTTCAAACATTCATCTGCTGTCACCTACTGGTGGTTTTTAACTTCAACTTGAACCTTGTAACTCTAAATGCTACTTCAGATGCAGATTCCAGAAGTGGTATCTTTCATTCCAACATAAGAAGACAAGTACTGGAAGAAGTTCTGCTTATTCTTACCCGAAAAATACAAAATGGAAGATATGATTAAAACTGAATACCATCTTGCTAATCAAGCTCTGTGTGACCACTTATTCACAACTGCTGCTTTTCCATTTACTTGTACATTTAAGACTTAACACTTTTAGAAATCGCATACTTTAAAATGTTTACTCCAGTAATTCTAAACTGTGATTAACTTAGCCCACCAAATTAAAAGTATGAGGTCCATGTGTTACTAGAAAATTATGTTTGTATGTGTCATTCTAAGTGTCTTAGAATCAGAACTTTTGTAACCCTGACAATGTGTACTTTGTCTGAAGATTCCATATTTGCTAGTTGCTTTGTCAGATGTAATGTTGAGAGCAAAATTGGTACATGTGACATGCATTTTAAAAAGGAATTTGGATGGCACACAGTGGCTGTTTGTGGTAAAATTTGCATCGGACTTGTGTTTTTTTTTTTTTTTTTTTTTTTTTTTTTTTTGCTTTACAAAATAATGGGGAATAATGGTCTATATGCACCAACTAAAGCTGACTATCTGTGTCTATGCAGTGAAGCCGGGTCAATGTCCCTTACCGGAGAGGATTCCACTGTGGGCTGAAAGCTGTTTCAATGATGGACAGTGTCCAGCCACACGGAAGTGTTGCCCAACCCCCAGTGGCTTTGCATGCACTGAACCACGTGATCAGGGACGCAGCCAAGTACAGGGCAGTGGACCAGGCCAGGGAAGCCGCCACGGACAAGGATCGAGTAGTGGATGGGTTCAGGCTAGTGGACAGGGTAGCAGCCAGGGTAAGGGTAGAGGACAGGGTAGTGGACCAGGACAGTCTAGTGGCCATGGCCAGGGAAGCAGCCAGGTTAAGGGAAGTGGACAGGTCCATGGCCACGGACCTGGACAGGGTAGTGGCCACGGAGACGTCCAGGGTAAGGGAAGTGGACAGGGTAGCAGACCAGGACAGTCTAGCAGCCATGGCCAGGGAAGCGTCCAGGGTAAGGTGAGTGGTCTGGGACAGGGTAGTGGACCGAGGCAGGGAAGCAGCCATGGACTGGTTAAGGGCAGTGGACCGGGTCTTGGCCAGGGTAAGGGAAGTGGACAGGGTAGTAGACCAGTAAAGGCTAGCGGCCAGGGTAAGGGAAGTGGACAGAGCCAGGGAAGCAGCCAGGGTAAGGGGAGTGGACCGGGCCAGGGAAGCAGCCATGGATCAGGTAAGGGAAGTGGACAGGGCCAGGCTAGCGGCCATGGTAAGGGAAGTGGACAGGGCCACGGACCTGGACAGGGAAGTGGCCACGGACAGGGCCAGGTTAAGGCAAATGGACAGGGTAGCGGACAGGGCCAGGTTAAGGCAAATGGCCAGGGACTGGGCCAGGGCCTGGGACTGGGCCAGGGAAGCGGCCGGGGACTGGGCCAGGGAAGCGGCCGGGGACTGGGACTGGGCCAGGGAAGCGGCTGGGGACCGTGGTGGCCGTGGGGCAGACGGGGACCGTGGGGCGGATGGGAACAGTGGTGGTAGCGGGCAGGCAATTGTTCAATGAAACTGTCAAGGTGTGGTTATTGAAATGGTCATGGGAATTTTGCCTAACTAGAAATCTTTAATTCAGTGATCTTCATATGACGCGTTTTCTCTGTTCAATGTTTTAAGTTTTCTGCCTGTCCTCCACTTTCTCAAATAAAATCATTCATCTCAGCAGTTCAATATTAAGTGAATTCAATGTACACAGACTGAGGTAGTTTGGTTCTTTTAAATTGTGACTTTGGCTCCCATTTAATAAAAATTCACCATTTCAACAAATTAGAATGTTTCATGAAACCAACAAATTGAGTTGTTGGCCTTCTGGAAAGTGTTAATTTACCACACATGTACTCCGTACATGGTAGGGGCTCCTTTTGCTGTAATTACTACCTCAATTCAGTGTGGCATGGAGGTGATCAGTTTGGACAGGTTTTTTTTTAAATAAAAAAATTGTTAAAATGGTAAGTCAATGGGGCAAAAACAGCCACCAACAAATGAGGGAGAAAAAAATAAAATCTAATGCTACACAAAAACGAACAATGCATCAAAGCCAATCTTGTTAGTAATCTTTGACATGCCCAAGACTGTGATTAAAAGGTAAAAAAAAAAAAAAATCCAGTCCACAATCACTTTTTATATTGAAAATATGTAATTTTTCCTTTTTTTTTTTCAGATCAGTGACATTTATGAACTTGGTAATTAAAGAGTTAAAATCTTGGATTTTTTTTTTTTTTTTTAAACATTTTGTAGTTTTGATCAGGGGCCTGTTCTTCGGACGTCGCTAACTCCGTTAGCTGGATTTGAACGTTGACGATTTGCCGTGATCTTGGATCATTTGGTTCTTTGAAGCTCATCCCGGAGCTGCTGTCATAGCAACAGGTCCGTAAGCTTAAACCTGCTCGGGAGCAGGCTTATTTAATGTAAACAGGATTAGATCGCTTCTTTTCAACCAGAACTGATACTCAAAATATGTCTGCTACCACCGCTACTTTATTACAAGAGTATCGTACTGATCCAGGGACAATCATTTAAAATAATTAAAAAAAAATATTTAAAAAATAATATAAAAATGCTGTGTAGTCCATAACAGCCTACTATAAACACAGCCAGTTTTACTTACTGAAATATTTATTTGTCATAAAATTACTTCATAATTGTATTAGAGTCTTACACACATGCTATACAGATAATAGAGTCGTGCATTATTTTGAGTGATGACTGCTATTATAAGAGTGGCTTGATGGAGTGCAGGAGATGCAGATAACATGATCTTGACCCTTAAGAAACTTTCATTAATGCTGTCACGTAACAAATCTGTCCAAATATAAAATGAAATGAATAGATAATTTCTACATTGAAATGACAGCATTAATGAAAGTTTAAACAAGATAAACTTTCAGCTTGGCAAAGCAGTTCATTTCACATTCAAAATGCACTACAACTACCAAAACACTTTCTTCAGGTCTCAAATCAACTAATTCTTCCAGAACACTAGCAAAGGTCGACAGCTGACAAACACACTTTGTCACCCACAAAACAATGACCTAAAAACACTAACAACATGTAGCATTATACAATGATTTCTTGTGTAAAACAAGGACACGTCTCTGTTTATAATTCACTGCAATATATGTTAGAATGAGTCAGACAGGGGGGGGGGATTTTGGATAGGAATTTTGGGTTTTCATGAGCTGTATGCCAAAATCATCAGTATTAAAACAATAAAAGACCTGAAATATTTCAGTTGGTGTGCAATGAATCTAAAATATATGAAAGTTTAATTTTTATCATTACATTATGGAAAATAATGAACTTTTATCACAAGCTGCTAATTTTTTGAGAAGGACCTGTATATATATATATATGTAAAATCATCACAATCATATTGGAATAGTTACACAATCCTAAATTCAAATAACACATTAAGCTACATAACATAAAGCACACTCAGGGCATAGTTCATGAAATAGGCTAGTAAGGCTACATAATACATTTTTACCGGGTATGATGGGGTGGCTATGATGGTGGAGCAATAATTGGAGTGGCAACATCAAAGTAGTCTAGAGATCGCATAGTTAAGAGATTAGGGGTGCGTTCATAAATTAACTCTGAGGGCAGTTTCCAAACCATCAAGAGTGTAGCAGAGCATGCTAGAGAAGAGAGAAACTGGAAAAAAATGCATTATGATTAATTGAAATGAGATTAAATGATTAATGAGTTAATAATTAATGAGTTTTTAATAATTGAGGGGATTTGTTGGTATAGAGTTCCCCCTATTGATTGCAAACCAGTGATCATCCCTTTGTGTGTCAATGTTAGCACACATGCCATAGGTCACTGACCCCTGGCACATGTCTGCCTAAAGAAAAACACATGTATTACACATGTAGTTGTAATACTCAGCTAAAAGCATAACAATTTTTTTTTAAACGATGAATCATTTGGTTTGCAGCAGAACTGCAGCACCTATTTGCAGTATGGGTCAGACATACAGAATTGTTTACTGATAGTTACATCGATTATGCTAATTGCTTGTATTTGCATATAAGGTCAGAAAAATAACTCAATGTTTTCTGTTAGGTGAAAGTGTCACATCATCAGTATCTCCATTATGTGGATACTGTGTGTTATATATAATTATATAGTCAGGATTTACCAAGTCTGCATATAATTAGTACTATAACAGTACTTGGAATGAGAAGATATTTCAATATGCTTCTGTGAGATGATACGGAGGCGCTGTAGCCCATGTTGCAGGTAGATGTTTTAACACACAGTGGCCACATGATGGAGGCAGTGATTCATGTTTGAAACACTATTTGGCCTGTTCTAAGCCTTTTGAAACGTTTTTTTTTTTTTTTTTTTTTTTTTAGAAATACATTACATGCAGCCCTGACACACGTGATCAAATTTATTACATGTAATGTTTATTAATACAATAATCACAGATCAAAACTAACTAAATAAATAAATAAATAACAGGCAAAGGCTCCAGTTACCACTAATTAAAATACATTTTTATGACAAATATGAGCATAAGATTTACAAAATAATTTACATTTTTAAACTTGCAAATGTAATGTACATTTGTCCAAGCAGCTAATTTGCTTTTTAATTGCAAGACAATTATGCAAAATAATTGTGTTTAAATTATTAAAAATCTCAGTTGGTTGAAATGCATTAAGAGTTCATATGGATAGAGTGTCTCTGTCCATAATGGTTAAATGCAATACACATTAGCTGGGTATTGCTGCTGGGTTCGGATCAGTGTCTCTCAAAAGGAATGTTACATTGCCATGTCTTTAAAGGTTCTCACTCATCCAGGTCACTGCAAAAGTCATGTAAAATTTCCATCAGGAGCATCTTGACTTGTTTATTGATTTAAGACATTTGGAGGCTTATGAGGATGTGTGGAGGAGGTTAAATGCTGAGGAATGTGACTTGACATTTCTTTGCAGTGACCTAGAAAGTTGCCAACAAATAGAAATTCATAAAAGACCACCTCACCAGAGCTTCTCAACTGGTTTAGCTTTGGACATTTTGGACACTAATAGTCTCTTGAATTTTAACAGTTTATTCTAGACAAAATTCATTGTACAAAATCGAAAAAATGGATATCTTCTTGGCAAATGAAACTGCATTTAATTTGATTTAGATTGATTGATTGATTGATTGATTGATTAATTCATTCATTATAAGTTTTGCAATTGTTTTATGATAAAAAAATGTCACATGTTGCTGTTCAGAAATGGATCCTCTGCAGTGAATGGGTGCCGTCAGAATGACCCCCCCCCCCAAAAAAACATCAACATCACAATATTCCACAAGTAATCCACACAACCACAGTGAAATGAAAACAGCACGTTTGTAAGAAACAAATCCATATAATACATTATAACACTTCCTTCAGTTATTTTTTTATTTATAATAATGTATATTTTTATAATGCATTTTATTATATATTTTTGTTCATAATTTGTAATCATTATACTTTCATTTATTATTTCTAAATTATTTATAGTTGGCATTTAGTGGTTTCCCAGTTGATTATGAATTTATCAGAACAGTCCTGTGAAACTTCTCTCTTTCTTTCAATTTTTTTTCTTATTTATTTCTTTCTCATTAATTAATTAAATAATTTCACTTCCTTGCGGTTGAACTGTATTCATCCATAATCTGTATCAACATATTCTAAAATATTGACTGGTGTATGATCTGCACAATAGCTAACAGACTATAGACACTGTTTCTATTATAATCTGCACAGAATAACACCCTAGAGGCATCCATTTATGCCGTCTGGGAGTAAGGAGCCTTTAAAAAATAATCAGGGATTTTCCAGCCGACAGCAGTGGACTATTTGGAAAGAGCTGAGAAGCGAAAGACTGAAATGCATAAAATGTCTCATAGAGTAAACTCTTGTCTGAGGAGAGCAGCTCTGGCATTAATAGCGGAAGCTCTCCCACTGGTTTTTCTCAGGGGTTGTGCGAGATGTTGGATGGGTGGTTTCAGGGAGACTTTGACTTTCATTTTAAGTACACACACACACACAAACACAAAAATCTGATTAATATCTAATTGAGTGTTACCCATCAGGGGCCACCACTGGCAGATAATTCTGGGCCCAAAGTGAATTAAAATAAGTTTTTTTTTTTTTTTTTTTTTTGCTATATATTATTCATACTACTTAAAGCAATGGTTCATCCAAAAATGAAAAAAAAAAAAAGTCATAATTTACTCATCCTCTTGTCACTCCAAACCTGCATGGCTGTCTTCTGAGGAAAAAAACTAAAAATAAAAATGATGTTTGAATTTGTCAATGCAATGAGAGTCAATGGGTTGCAATGTTGTTTGGACATCTTGAGCACGGTGTACATTTTAGGACATCCTCAGACCTCAATCATCAAATGAAAAGGCGTCATGCCTCAGACTAAAAGGCTTCAGTCATCAGACAAAACGGCATCGCGCCTGAAAAGCTTCAGGTCTCAGGAAAAACAACGTCAGGTGTCATGCTGAGCAGGATGATTACCTGGATTCAGTACCTATTTAGATGTCCAGGCAACAAATAAGCTCCTCCATGCCAGAAAATTACCATTTGTTCAATCCAAACCTGCATGTCATCCTGGGCTGTACAGAAATCTGCTGTGAAAGCCCTACATCACTGAAACTCCACTCTGAAGTTATAAGTGCACTACCACATTCAAAGGTCTGGTTGGGGTAGCTCTGTGTGGTGCAGTGGAGATGTGGATGGCAGACAAGGGGTTCACTATTGAAGATATGCTCTCCAGTGTTGGTGCTAGACGGATCATTCCACCTTTCAAATGTGCCAAGCAGTTCAGCAAACAGGACTGTGAAAAAACACAGGCCACTGCATGCCTCAGACTTCTGGTGGAAAGAGTGAATGGAAGGGTCAGGAAAAACACATCAGGGATTCTGTTGTGCCACTCACCTTATAAGGAAGAATTAATCAGATCTGGCATAATTGCTGTTTTTATGGTTTATTATCAGGGACCAATGTTTCTTGAGCAGTGAATGTATATTAGTTTATTAGATTTTAAGAATGTATAAAAATAGTAAAAGCGTTGGGTGCTTGAGCACCTGCCCCTTTGCCCTTTGGTGCCCAAAGTGCCCTTTTGTCAAAGCAAAATTTCCTCTAATTTTTTTTTTTGTCATAACGTTTCCTTTTGTGAATGCCTGCTCATGCCCAATCTAAATATTAGTAAAATATTTATTAAAATATTTAGTAAAATATTTAGTAAAATATTTAGTATTTAGTAAAATATTTAGAGCACCTGGCCCTTTGCCCTTTGGTGCCCAAAGTGCCCTTTTGTCAAAGCAAAATTTCCTCTAATTTTTTTTTTTTTGTCATAACGTTTCCTTTTGTGAATGCCTGCTCATGCCCACTCTAAATATTAGTAAAATTTTGAATAATAATTTAGCCGTCAATAAGATGACCAACATGATGACCTTTGACCTGACGACGACGACCTCCTCATCCCACCTGGACCATTTGTCACGCTGCACGGGGGGCTGCCAAGATGGCCGCGTGAAATGACGCGTTTACCGAGCTCTTCATCACGAAAGTTAAATAAGTAAGCCCAATTAGTTTAAAATTCTATTCCATCTTTTATAGTGATCTTTATATCACTTGGGAATGGCTGAAAGGAAAAGAAATCGAAATCTGAATGCTGTGTTGAACGAGATGTCTGCTGATAAAGTGCTACTTAACAGTGATCACGATTACAGTCAGTGTTGTACTGAAGGAAGAGATTTGGAAATGATGATATTGGATGAGAAGGAATTCCCAGCATTACCGGTAACCCCGAGTGAACCTGCGGCGAAAAAGAAAACTACTAAATCCGTTAAGGATTCTGATTCTGACATCATTGGCACGTTGTCTCGACTTATCAACGAAAGATCTGATAGCATCGAAAAATTGGTGAGCGGCAACACAGAGAGAATTGATGAGCTGAACAAAAAGATTGACATTGCTTTTGCCGATATCAAAGAGATCGAAGTCAAGATATGTAAAGTGGAGAGCCGTGTGTTAGAACTGGAACAGCCCGTCAAAATACTTGAACGGAGGATGGATGAGTTTGAATCATATTCGAGACGGTGGAACTTGAGATTGTATGGTGTCCCGGAGAATAAGGATGAAAACGTGCGTTTGCAGACCATAAAGATATGTCAATCCATCTTGCCAGAAGAGTCATCGCGGCTGTCCGAAGTAATTGATATCGCACATCGGCTGGGTCAAAAAAGCACAACCGATTCCCGTCCACGGCCTATCATCCTTCAGTTCACTTCACGTATGCTGAGAAATGAAGTGTGGAAGCGAGCTAAGACCTCTACATATCTCAAATCTAATGGATTTCTCTTCAAGGAGGACTTCTCTAAAGGTGATCGAGAGAGGCGCTCCAAGCTCTGGCCGTTCGTGAAGCAGGCGCGGGATGCGGGGAAAACGGCTTTCTTCGCCGGAGCTCGAGCATTTATTCAGGGAGAAGGTGAAATCAAGTTATGAATCTCTCTGGATGTTGCTATTTTTCTTTTCCAGAGCAGGTGCTCGTTCTCTGGGTTTTTTCCTCATTTTGTTTTTTCTTTCGTATTTAGTGATTTAGATTCCAGACTGTTCAAACTGTTACTGCAGTTTTAAGCTGCTGGTTGCATCTTTTTGAGTTTACAACACGATCTATCCAAAGAACTTGTGTGGGCTCGAACTTTACTGTTTCACGTGATGTGGCTCGGGCAAACTACGTGCATCGTTCTCGTTTACACTTTACACTCTAATCTGTTCCATATTTTTTGTGTTATTTTGTTATATGTCGTTGTCTGTAGTTTCACTTAATACTAGGGGATTAAGAGAAAATGTTAAAAGGAAAGCTTTATTTTTATTCGCAAAACAGTTCAAAACTGATTTTGTTTTCTTTCAAGAAACACATTCTGTAGGTAATGATGTGAAATTCTGGAGGTCGCAATGGAATAATGACTTATAGTTTGCTCATGGCTCTGAGAGGTCTGCAGGGGTCGCTACGTTAAAGAACACTTTTTCTGGAAATGTTCTGGAGGTTTTTTCAGATCACTTTGGGCACTTTCTTTGTTTACTTTTAAGTTGGAATAATTCAGTATTTATTTTGGTTAACATTTATGGATATAACCTTAACACTGAAAACACTAAACTTTTTGAATCTTTAGAGGAAAGAATTCTACTCTGGTTTCGTAAACACCCACAGGCATTTTTATTGATTGGTGGGGATTTTAATATTACTATAAATGACTTGGTTGATAGATGGCCCCCAAAGCAGCCATGTTCGTCCAGTGTTACTTTGAAGACTTTTATGCAAAAATATAATCTGATTGATGCATGGAGGGAATTATATCCTAATAAGTGCTCTTACACTTGGAGTAACAAAAACGGCACAAGGCAGTCCCGCATAGATTTCTTTTTGGTTTCTAGGAGCATTTTAATAGAGAATATGTCAGTAAACATAATAATTACTCCCTTAACAGATCACAAGGCAATTTCTATAAATATTAGATCTTCTTCTTTTCTAACTCCATGCCGTACTTCTTTTTGGAAGATGAATATTTCTCATCTAAGGCATGAGGCAGTTAAATCGGAACTTACAAAATTAATTTCCTTTCACTGGGATCTGGCACAAAAGGAAGGTTCTTTCAGTAGGTATTGGGAACTTCTAAAATATGAAGTTGGTAAATATTTAAGGTCTTATGGGAGTTTTCTTTCTAAGCTTAACAGAATTTTGGAGGAACAAGTTGTTTCTGATATTACCTGTCTTTCTATGGTTTCGCCTGATAGACTTTTACCTGAGGAAAAAATTAAACTAAGTGATTTACAGAATAAATTGGATGAGATATACAAACGTAGAACAGAAGGTGCATTTGTCAGGTCTAGAATTAAATGGTTAGAACAGGGGGAACAAAACTCCTCCTACTTCTTTAACCTTGAAAGACAGCGAGGTAAACGTAATACAATTCACCACCTTAATATTAATGGTACTGTTACTAATGACCCAAAAGCTATCTCTCTTTTTTGCTATAATTTTTATGCCAATCTTTATAGATCTAACTATTGTTCTGATTCCGCTACGTCTCTTCTTAACTCTCTTAAAAATACTAATACAATTAGTGATCTGGAGAAAGAATGCTGTGATAAAAATCTGGTTTTAGATGAAGTAATAGATGCTATCAAACTTCTTAAATGTAACAAATCACCTGGCTGTGATGGCATTGCATCAGAATTTTATAAACAATTCTCAGATATTCTTGCCCCTTTTCTTTTAAATGTCTTTACTGAGAGTATCAAAAATCATGAACTCCCTCCTAGTCTATCTCAAGGAATAATAAACCTCATACCTAAACCAAAAAAGACTTACTTCTGATTGAAAACTGGCGCCCAATAAGTTTATTAAATAACGATTATAAAATTCTGGCTATTATACTGTCTAAAAGAATTAAAAATGTTTTAAATTCTATAATAGATGAGACGCAATCTGGTTTTCTTAACAATAGACACATTTCAAATAATATACGTTTAGTTCTTGATATTATAGATTACTCTAATATGATTAGTGATGATAGCTTTCTTCTATTTCTGGATTTCTACAAAGCGTTCGACACACTGGAACATCATTTTATTTTTCAGTGTCTTGAAAAGTTTGGCTTTGGAACATTTTTTTGTAGTGCCATTAAAACTTTATATATGAACGGTAGTAGTTCAGTTATTTTAAAAAATGGAACAACTCGTCGTTTTGAATTACTGAGGGGCATTCGGCAGGGATGTCCTATTTCCCCCTACCTTTTTCTTCTTGCTGCTCAGATTCTTTGTTCTCATATAAAAGCCAGCAGTTTAAAAGGGGTGACTATTGCTGAAAGACAGGTCATTATCAGCCAGCTCGCTGACGACACAACCCTTTTTCTTAAAGATGAAAGTCAGATTTCACTTGCAATAAATATTATTGATTCATTCTCTAAAGCCTCAGGTTTATACTTAAATATTAAGAAATGTGAACTTTTTGCTATTAAAGACTGTAATGAATCATCTGTCCAGAATATCCCAGTAAAAGAAAGAATTTGTTATCTAGGTGTTTTAATTACTAAGGATCCAAAAGAAAGATGTAATCTTAATTACCAACCTCTTATTGATAAAACAGAGAAAAGATTTAACCAATGGCTACAAAGGGACCTGTCCTTAAAAGGTAGGGTACTTCTCACAAAAGCTGAAGGTCTTTCAAGGCTTATTTATGTTGCTCAGTCTGTTCCTATGGACCCAAAATTAGGTACTCGTGTTGACAAGCTCCTCTTTAATTTTGTATGGAAGCGATCAATACACTATATAAGGAAATCTGTTGTGATGAACACATATGATAAAGGGGGTCTTAATTTTTTGGATTTCTGTACTTTAAGTTACACCCTCAAGATTAATTGGCTTAAACAATTTAGAAAGAAGCCAGGATCTATATGGAACTTCATTTCCAATTATATTTTCTCTCAGTTTGGTGGCCTTGAATTTCTTCTAATGTGTAACTATAAAATCGATAAACTACCAGCTGCATTATCTGATTTTCATAGGCAAGTTCTCTTGGCTTGGTCACTAATATTCAAGCACAACTTTTCACCTCATAGATCTTTCATTTGGAATAACTGTAATGTTTTATACAAGAATAAGTCCATATTTTTTCAGAGTTGGTTTGATAAAAACATACTGTTGATCAGTCAGTTGATGAACTCTCAAGGGTTGTTATTGTCATATAAAGAGTTTTTAGATTACTTTCAATTTCCTGTTTCTCCAAGAGAATTTTCCATAGTTATGGACTCTATACCATCAGGTGTTATTGCTTTACTGAGAGGTTCTCACTCTCTGTCTCAGGTCTCTCTTAATTTGGTTGATACCTTTATTGGTAAATTATGTTTTGCCGCTCCATGCAAAAATAATAATAGGATAATTCGTTCAATATTTCAGCAGAATATTGTTACTCTACCAGCTGTAACTGCGTATTGGAATAATGCAATGGGTGATATTTGCTGGAAGAAAGTGTGGTTGCTTCCTCATACGTATCTACTAACTAACAAAATAAAGGAGATTTCCTACAAAATAATTCATAAGTTCTATCCAGCAAAGCATTATATGAAAAAATTCAAAAGTGATATTTCCTCTAACTGCTCTTTTTGTGATGACTCTGTTGAAACTGTTGTTCATCTATTTTGGTACTGTTCATTTACAAAGAAATTTTGGCAAGAAGTTTTAAGCTTCATTAGGAGTAACATTTATAGTGAATGTACTCTTTTCTGGAAGAATGTTGTATTGGGTTTTTTTGAGTATGAACAGTCTAAAAGGAAACAGTTTTATGTGATAAATCTGATTTTGCTTCTTGCAAAATTCCACATCCACAGATGCAAATATTCAAATTCAAGACCTCTTTTTCTTGTCTTTATAAAAGAATTTGAGCAATATCTTTTATTAATCCAGTTATCAAAAAACAAAAAAGCTTCTAAAACCTTATCTGTCTGTAACTCCTTTCCTATTTTTAATGCTATGTAAACCTCGATTTTACTATATTTTTTGTTTGTATTGTTTTAATCCCCCTGCTGTTTTATTTGTATAATTTATTTTTTGTTATTATTGTTCATTTTTATGTTGTTGATTTATATTTTTTGTATACTTTTTGTGAACTGTGAGCTGCAATAAAAAAAAAAAAAAAAAAAAAAAAAAAAAAAAAAAAAAAAAATTTGTCACGCTGCACGCGCATTTTTTAATTGTCAGAGGATATTATTTTCAACACCGCGGAAGCTGGTAAGTGGTGTTTCATTCTCAGCGAAGTGATTTTGATATTTATTTACTTATTATTATTTTACAAGAACGACGTGATGTGAGAACATATGTTGTTTATATTGCGGTGTGTAGCCTGTAGTGTAGAGTAACGTTAGCGTGCTGTTTGAGGGAGAAACGTTTCACAGGCATCGACGGCAGAGGCGTCATGCCCATTCAAAGATTTCTGAGCCAAGTTGATTTTAAATACAGCTTCCAAACGACCAAAAAAAAAAAACAGCAGAATAATATTTTTTATATATTTGATATAATCACACTGTTGTGATTAGATCGTTCAGTGCAGCAACAGCTGCTAAATTCAAATCTGTGTTCGCTGGCTGGCGCTGAGCCAGAGACGTTCGTACAACGCTTCATGATAACCAATCAACGGTTCTGTTGCGCGAATGGAATGGCCAATCAGAGACGTGCAGAAGAGTCATCATGAAACGCGGTGTTTTTGTTCACTTGCTCGCTGACTGAATTATTTAGCGAATTCTTTCTTCAGAGAGAGAGAGAGAAAAAACAAAAAAAAAATCCTGATGTGCATAATGTAATGTAAAGTGCTTCAGTGATTGTAATGGTAGTTTTTGAGAGTGCCTGAACTCTGGCTAAACTGAATGAAAATTTTATATGATAATGTAAATGTTCTTTACTCTCTGAAAAATGAAAGTGTTAAAATAAGTAACTTACAATATTGTTATTAAAATTTACATTAAATGCAAATTCAAGTCGTATTAAAAATATGTTATGGCATGATATGGCACTTAAGTAAAAAGTCTGGGTTTTATGTGTAGTTAATAGATTACACTACCTTTCCATTTATTGATCAAATAACAATCTATAAAGGTGCAAAACAAGAATCGAGATATTTCCTGATATATTAAGCATGTTTGGAATTGTTTTGAATAAAAAGGAAAAATAAATAAAACATAAGCCTATATAAGTTATACAGTGCTTTCATAGCATGACTCAGTTGTTTATTGTTTTGTATCAATATTTAAGGTGGATTTATTGATTAGGTGCAAGAATAGTAGTGATGGTTAAAATAATAGATTGATAATGAAATAGATTGTTCCTTGTTCTTAGATGGACAGAGACTGGAAAGTAATAGATCAGATGAGGAGATGGAGATAGAGGAAGAAAAAGAGGCAAATGTAGACGCACAAGTGACAGAAAGAGCAGGTAAGCAAGCCAGGAGACAGAGGATGGTGAGAAAGAGGAAAATGTAGAGTGTTTTCTATAGTTTTTTACTATAACAGCTGTTCTTAATTATTCTGTAGAACAGAGAAGAAAAAGCCTTCAGGTTGGGACAATTTAAGACATTTCAGTTTCTAATCCCAGAGCTATTATTAGGTGGAAATAATTTTTATTTTTTTACTTTTAAACTTAAAATTGTCTTTTCTAATCTTTTTCTTTTTAAAAACTGCATCACAGCATTTGCTGCTGTTTCAATACATAATCATCCATATCGATACGCAAATCGGCAAGGAATGCTTCACAATATATTGCTGTATTGCTATTTTGATGCGCGCTATTTAAAGCCTTGTTCCATGTGCCCCTTTTATACTTTGAGTACCTGCCTCTCCAAAGGTCTCTGCACGGCCCTGGTAACATTTGAATAAAACTGTTAAAATATAAAATATCAGACGCTGCATACCTTCTTTTGCCATTGTGACGGAGCGGTACAATTGTAAAATCAACCTTTTACCAGTAAAGAAATCCGACTACGCCACTGTTACGTTTTCACCTTGTAATAGTCACAGCAGAACAGACGAGAGCGGACACCAGCTTCAACTTCACTTGTTTCACTTTATTCTCCTTTTACGTTTTTCAAGCAAACGTTTTCTCATGTGAGCTACATCGCCCTCTACAGGTTAAACCATAACTCAATACACAACATGTTTCCCCTTTTGTTTAGGAAGCTTACCAGGTAATATAAAAATTACTACGCCGTCTCTTAAATCACTTAGACCTAGGCTGTAATAAAATGCAAACTTAAATGTTTCCTTATTTATACTTAACATTAACCTTCTTTTCTTTTCAATACTTGTAACAATTTAACAGTATAACAGGCAACCTTATGTTGATTACACTTCTAACAGACGCATTAAACTTAAGTGAATTTAAACAAACAAATTCACAAGCAAAACAGCATTCAGATTATTATTATTATATATATATGTTTTCCTTCACATTACAATGTCCTTGTTTTTTTTTTTTTTTTTTTTTTTTTAACTTGATGTCATTCCCTCTTAGTTTCCCCCCCAAAGGCCATGAGAAGGATTACTGTACGTAATCATTAAGCCATGCAGGCTTTTTTCTGACCCTGCCAGGCATCCGCACATCACCGAAGGGTTGTGCCGGTCCTGACTCAGGTACTGGAACATCCAGCATTTGTGCAGATCCCAGCACAGGTACCGGAACAGAACTGTCAAAGGTATCTTTTACCCTGTCAGGAACCAGTGAGAGATGAGTAGCATTCCAAGTGCGTCCATCTTCCAGTACATACGCATTTGCTCCAGCTCTCCGTACCACCCTTGCAGGTCTATGGAATTTTGACAGTCCTTTATTGACATGGAATGGTTTCCGTACTCTTACTAGGCTTCCCTCTTTGATCTTAGGTACTTGTGCACCTCTCCTCGCATCTGTGTAAACTTTTGATGCATTTTGTTTAGAGATGACACGGTTGCGCAGTTGCTTTTCTGTCAGCAGAGTAGCTTTGCTTGCTGGACCGATGTTCACCTTTGTGCGCATTTTCCTGTTGAACATGAGTTCATATGGTGACACTCCTGTTGTACTGTGTGGAGTTGCACGATATGTAAGCAAGAAGTCCTGTAGGAATGGTTTCCACGATTTCCTCTCCTGCTCGGCAGTAAGGAGTGTTTCTTTGAGAACACGGTTCCAGTGTTCAATAGCTCCGTTTGCTTGTGGATAATACAAAGATACTTTCCTGTGTGTAATATCTCTTACTGCCAGAAATTCTTTGAACTCGCTCGAGGTAAACTGTGTACCATTGTCACTAATGAGTTCTATGGGGTTGCCGAAGCGGGCAAACACAGCAGACAGGAAGGTAGTTACAGCCGTGGTTGTGATTGAATGTGTAAAAGCCACCTCCGGCCACTTTGTATAATAATCAATCAGAGTCACTGCATAGCGGCAGTCCCAGTTTGCAGACTCACACGGTCCGACGATGTCAATTCCTACTTTCTGCCATGGACCGTCTGGCAGTGGGACTGGCTGCATTGGAGCAGCATGCGTCTTAGCGCTTTTATCATTCACCTGGCAGGTCACACATGCACTAATGTTGTCCTGCACCAACATGTCCATGCCAGGCCACCAGTATAAGTCACGCAGCCTCTGCTTGGTGCGCACAACACCCTGGTGAGTTTCATGTGCCAGGTCCACCAGCTGTTTTCTCAGAGCTACAGGCACTAGCCGTCGGTGGGGGCCCCTGTATATTGTCACATCTTGAACTGAGAGTTCATCTCTAGTAGCAAAGTAGGGTCTGAGCACCGCCGGTAGAGATTTTGCTGTTTTAGGCCACCCTTTTTTTATCTGTGCCCTGATGGCAGTAAGCTCTGGGCATACTTCACATGCCCCAGCGAAGTCCTTTGCTGAGAGAGCTTTCAGTTCTGTGTCCAGCAAAGCTACAAGTTCGGGCTCAGTCACTGGCTCTGCATTCTCATCTGATGGTAGGGGCAGATGAGAGAGACAGTCAGCAGCATAGTTTTGTGCACCTGCACGATACACCACGTCGTATGTAAAGCAAAGAAGTCTGGCTGACCACCGGGCAATATGCATTCCCGCGCGCCCAAGTCCTTTTGTGTGTAGCAGTGTGGTCAGAGCCTGGTGATCTGTACGCAATATGAATCTTGTCCCCCATAAAAACGTCCTCCACTTTTCCACAGCCCACACACAGGCTAATGCCTCCTTTTCTACAATGGAGTATTTTCGTTCTGCCGGGGTAAGTGAACGTGAGGCAAAAGCAACTGTGCGCTCCATGTTATCAGCATGCATTTGTGTCAATATGGCCCCCAACCCATAATCCGAAGCATCTGTAGACACAATTGTAGTAAGGCTGGGGTCAAAGACTGATAGTGCTGAACTGGTTACGATGCGAGTCTTGACCATGTCAAAACTTGACTGTGCTGCTGCCGTCCACTGAAAGGTATCGTCATGCATGGGCTCTACCAGAGATGCATAGTTTTGCACAAATTTTGCGTACCAGGCTGTGAGCCCCAGGAATGAGCGCAGTGTGGTGGCGTCACTAGGCGCTGGAGCAGCTGTAATAGCCTTGAGGTGGTCTTTGTGTGGCAGCAAACCCTGAGCTGAGATGGTGTGTCCAAGGAACCGTAAGCTGGTCTGGTTGAAGTGACATTTTTCATTGTTGAGCTGGAGACCAGCTTCCTTTAGCGCAGCAAGCACCATCTGCAGGTTACGATCATGCTCCTCCTTTCCTGTGCCATAGACTATTACATCATCAAGATAATTCTGGACCCCCTTAAGATCTTTCAGCACCAGAGACATCATCTTGGAGAACGCACTTGGAGCTGAACACAGTCCATATGGAACCCGACGAAACCTGAACAGCCCTTCGTGCGTTATAAATGCAGTCATATCTCTGCTTTCCTCTGCCAGTAACACCTGATGATAAGCATTGGCTAAATCAATGGTGGAGAACACAGTAGCTCCACGCATTTCAGAGAAAAGATCATCCATATGGGAAAGTGGGTGACTGTCCATCACTACCGCCTTGTTTGGTTAACGTAAGTCCACGCACATTCTCACTGCACCATTCTTTTCTTCGTGTGACGACGATGGGTGATACCCATGGGGATGCATCAATCCTCTCTATCACATCCATTTCTAACAGTCTCTTCAATTCAGCAGAGACAGCTTGTTTAACCGAAAGTGGAAGTCTCCGCAGCTTTTGTTGAACAGGTTGAACGTCTTCCCTGACTTTTACACGGTGAATGAAACCTTTAGCAAGACCTAGCTTCTCCCCAGTCACAGCTTTGACTTTGATCTCTCTGATCTCTGTCACTGGACCCGCAGGTGAGAGCACGCTGTTGTTGTCAATAGAAAGTCTCAGTGCTCTGAATAAGTCCATTCCCAGCAGGGCCGTGCCTGTCTTCACGATGTACAGTGTAGCTGGTACTGTAATGGTCGCATACTGCACTGTAGTTAACATGCAACCTAGCACTGGAACGTCAGCTTTGGTGTAAGTGACTAACCTTTTTTCTGGCTCAGCAAGCGGCACACCACTGAAGTGCGTTCTGTAGAGGTGCTCAGGAATGATTGACACCGCCGATCCAGTATCCACCACTAACTCCACAGTACGGGAAGTTGTTTTTTCCTTTATGGCTACTGTGCATGTAATTTTGTCATCTCGTTGTCCGTTTTCTATCATTCGCACCGTATTCATTTCCAAAATAACCACTTCTCCTACTTTGGCTGTGTTTTGTTTGGACTTACACTAGCAAAGTGTCCGCTCTTATTGCAGGTTCGGCAAGTCACTTTCCTTGCAGGGCAGTCCTGAACATTTGCCAAGTGAGCTGCTGATCCACATCTAAAACAGCTTTGGTCGTGTTTCAGTGCTGCTGCAGGCACTGCGGAGTAACTGCTCTTTGCTCTGGTTCTGAATGGACGTTTCGATCTCACCTTCACCACGTGCACTGGAGCATGCGGCTCCGAAGCTAGAGTCTGAGCGTGTCCGATAGCTGCTTCCACTTGACACGCCAACTTTACTGCAGTATCCAGAGTGAGGTCTGCCTCAGTTTGTACTAACAGTCTCTCTCGTATTTTCACACAGCTAGCGTGCTCAATAAGTTGGTCCCGTATCATTTCATCTGTATTACTAGCAAACCCGCACGTAGTAGCTAACTCACGAAGCGCGCCCACATACTCAGCTACAGTCTCATGTGGTCTCTGTACTCTTTGCCTGAACTTGTGTCGTTCCACCACGACATTTATTGCTGGACTGAAATGTGCACGCAGTGCAGCCACTGCTGAATCATATGTTGTACCTACGTTTGTGAGTGTATAAAATACACGTTGGCCTTCGGTGCCCAAGCAGTGTAGGAGAATTGCACGCTTCCTCGTATCGGGCCAGTCATCCCCCTCCGCGTGAATAGCGAGTAGGTAATTTCCGAACATTTTCATCCACATATCGAACGGGATAGTGGGTTGTCCACTGCATGGCAGGAACAACGCAGGGAGGGGCACACCGGCAGTCGCCATCCTCTTCGCCAATTTGTTACGTTTTCACCTTGTAATAGTCACAGCAGAACAGACGAGAGCGGACACCAGCTTCAACTTCACTTGTTTCACTTTATTCTCCTTTTACGTTTTTCAAGCAAACGTTTTCTCATGTGAGCTACATCGCCCTCTACAGGTTAAACCATAACTCAATACACAACAGCCACCCTAGAAATTAACTCTAGGGAACAATGTTCAAAACCCAAAAATGGAGTGCATTAAGCACACAGGTTCGGTTCCCTCATAGAAGTAAACAGGAGACATGGGTCAAGTATCAAAATACAAATATTTATTTATGCAAGAATGGTTTTAAAATAGACACTAAAAATGTCAGAACAGCATGAGACCCCCCTTTAAATGGAGGAAAACGAAATTACAAAAATGAATGTGGGCAATGACGGAAAATACATTTTTAATATAAAAACCAAATGAAGTAAATATCAGCAGGGCTGAGGCTCCCATCAGCATGAACAAAATGGAATCTGGTTTTAAAAGAGCACACTTCCACGCACACACCAAAGTGCACTCAGATCACACTACCACACACTTGAAGTGATACACAGCACGCAATAAATAACCACCACCACAAGAGGGAGGATCCGTTCACCCGTGGGACCCCCAGCTCCTGCAGACAGACAAAAATAAATAAGTAAACTATAACAAAATCACAATTAAACACAGTTAGCTCCACATACAATATAAACAAATGATAATGACTGATGAAGCAAACAAAAAGGGATCAATATCACATGAAAGAAAAATATTAGAAGAATCAAATAAATTCAAGAAAAATTACCAAGCAACTTTAAGTCAGATGTGAACAGGAAGCCAATCAAGTTGCGTTAGAGGAATAGCATACAAATAGACAGCACAATATTTCGGTCTATACGCACAATAACCAAAAGAAAAAATCAACCAAACTTTACTCCCACAAAAGTATAAACAGGAAAACGAAAACAAGTCAAAAGAAAAGAAACAAAACAATTATTTTCTCTCAAAACGAGATTGTCGTATTCTCCATGCTGACACAGACAGAAAGCAGCCACCACACACAATCGGAACCACACGAACAGTCCCCTTTCAACAACGATGGTGGCGTCTGCACGACAGTATACACAGCAGGACTGAGTGTAAAACGTCCGCAGCGCAAAGCGGAAGACAGCAGCAATGCAGCAAATCTGATATAGTATAAAATAAAAGAGTGAACGAGAGGGAGAACCCTATAGCAAACACAGAGAGACCCCAGCTAACACAGTTACGTCGTCCAGACCATATTCGTTGCAGCGACGTCCCAAATAACGTTCCAGCGACGTAACTTTGTGATTCCCATATCCGTCGTGGCGACGTTATAGTGGAACGTCGCTGGAACGTGATGAGTACGTCCCAGCGACCAAACTGGCACGTTATGAGAATGTTACTATAAAGTACCATATTGGTCGCAGCGACGTACCATATAACGTTCCAGTGACGTAACTTTGTGATTCCCATATCCGTCGTGGCGACGTTATAGTGGAACATCGCTGGAACGTGATGAGTACGTCCCAACGACCAAACTGGCACGTTATGAGGACGTTCCTATAAAATACCATATTGGTCTCAGCGACATACCAAATAACGTTCCAGTGACGCAACTTTGTGATTCCCATATCCGTCGTGGCGACGTTATAGTGGAACGTCGCTGGAACGTGATGAGTATGTCCTAACGACCAAACTGGCACGTTATGAGGACGTGACATTACAGGATCATATTGGTAATTCCTATTTTCACCTCACCATTACCTTGAAATGCATAAAGAACTAATAAACTCAATCCATCTCTGGTGCAAAAAATAAACCTTATGAAATCTAATTGTAATCTAATTATAGGGGATTCAAAGTTAATACATTAATTACATACATGCAATGCAAACAAATACAAAAACATTACATTCTAATATAAAATAGACAAAAACACACTGCATTCATTCACAAATCAATATTTATTCAGCACTACTTTCTACAAATACTAAGCCAAAACATTTTGAACATTGCACCTGTTCTTTAACCATGCAAAATGTTACTAAGTTATGAGCACAGAAAACTAAACACATCAATTCATAGATTATACAATATAAACAATAGAAAATGTTTGTCTTAAGGATGGGGACATAGTTAATGACGTTATCAGTGAAAATTATAAATAATTATCAGTAAACTTATTGATACAACTCTACATAATTTAGTGCAACAAAAAATACATGATAAATAGATATGAAACAATTCAGCAGATACTGCACAGAGATACTGCACAAAGTAAAACTGTGAGCGTCGTATATGAGGCTCCTGTTATAAATGTCTAGTGGTGATGTGCTTTAATTACACGACATGCAGGAAAAAATTTAGGCTAATTCATGCGCACGATTTTCTATTTCATTCCCTCGATTTGCTAAACCGTGTACACTATTTATACATCAAGAGAACAAATTAGTAAATTGTGCATACGATTTAGCAAATCAATGAAATGTAAAAGTAATCGTGCACATTTTAGTACATCGAGGGAACAAATTAGTAAATCATGGACATGATTTCTTTCTTTTTCTTGCATGTCATGATCAGGGCTCTGTGCTCACTATCAGAGGATAAACCTAAACAATCCCATACAAAAATGTAATATATGGCCATATATGTACTTATATTTTAAATAGCATGACATATATGTATACATATATTTGACTTATCTGAGAACACAATATATGCCTGCAACATATATGTATACATATATTTGACTTATTTGAGAACACAATATATGCCTGCAACATATATGTATACATATATTTGACTTATCTGAGAACACAATATATGTTCAACATATATCTATACATATATTTGACTTATTTGAGAACACAATATATGCCTGCAACATATATGTATACATATATTTGACTTATCTGAGAACACAATATATGTTAAACATATATCTATACATATATTTGACTTATTTGAGAACACAATATATGCCTGCAACATATATGTATACATATATTTGACTTATCTGAGAACACAATATAAGCCCGCCACAGATATGAACATTTATGTGTCCAAACATGTGAAGAAAATATTTGAGTTCCTCCATATATGATACCATATATCTGCATATATTACAGTATAGTATTGGTTTCTCCCATATATGGACAACATTAAGTATAAATATGTTACATACATTTTAAATATGTGGAAAACAAATATGTCTGTAAACATACATGCATGTGATACTGATGCATTTTTAAAGTGGTGGCATATGGTTATGGTACTTTGTGGATGTATTTGTCAAAAATGACAAAGAAAACACTGAATTATTGTACTAAAAATACTATATTTGGTATTCACACAATACAGACACAATATCTCCAACTATAGACATTCAGATATAATGTATAAAACAGTACATTTTGATTATTTTAAATATTGGCGTTTGAGGTATTCAGACATTAAGTATCATTTTTTCAAACTATTCAGACAAGTAAATACAACATTTCTATTATTAACTGGCATTTCATTACATCACATTTTGACAAGTACAAACAATTCATGTCAAGGTATTCAGAGTTTGACAATATTCTTTTTAACTATCATTTAGCATTTCAATGACAAGCGAAAACTCTATAAAGAATAATGTGTTTTCACCATTTGGTCTGCATGGGTAAAAATGTTTTGCATTCTATGGCCCCTTTCGTTTTTTTAATCAATTCGTCAACTCATTACGATTCAAAAACATAAAAACATAATTAACCTTCAGGTTTGGAAGATTCATAAAGAGACACTTTCTCTGAATAACTGCCAACAGCAACAAAGTGGTGTGGGTTCGACAATGAAGCAAAAAAACTGTGTCGCTTTGTTTCAAAATAATGTCCTATGGCATAGCAGTGTTCCCCACTTACTAAGTCTGCAACAACAAACTTATCAACACTGAAAATACTGTTATCTGTGAGGACTACAACATGCGAGTTTCTCTTTCTCTCTCTCGAATGTCTTTTAGAGTGCGTAACTTCACCATTAATTACTGCCCTGTCACGGTAACTGACAAGAAGTTCTCTCTCTATGTGATTAGCTACATTGTGGAGGGCAAGGTAGTCATCTTGCTCAAGTCTTACTTTCTCGTGTCTGCCTCCAAGTGCAATGACCTCTTTACACCTTATTGCACTCTGGGTGTGTGTAGGACTGACTAAGTCTTCAAAGGCTGAAATGCATTCAGAGGATGCATTTGACAGTGTTTTCTTGGCATATAAGGGCAGACCCTTTTGTAACTGAAATGTTTTGGCAATCTGCAAAGGGACCCCTTGTGTGCTCTTGATCATTTTGAGCAGGCTGTGATTATATGACTCAAATTTGAAAGCTGAATGAGCCCATAAAGGACCCCAGTTTCGCACACTTTGTGCAAGGTGAAGAGAGAGATGGACATTATAGGACATGTTTTGTATACCATAGAGATCCCCCATTTCCATCACAAATCTCCTAAGCATGATATCTGCTTCCTGAATTTGTTGCAAGGTGACACTTTCAGTTAAGAGCAATGCCAAAGCCTTCACAAACCGTGTCCAGTGGATTAGATAGCACTCTGGTAAGATCCCTTTAAGCACTGGGATGCTATAGTAGAAAAGCCACATGTACCACTCATGCGCCTTCCAATAGTTTCTCTCTCGCAGTGATCTAGGCACTCTGGAGACACAGGAGGGTGGTTGAATAAGGTGAAGTTTTTGATCAATCACTTGGATACATCTTCCTACATACCATGGATTTTCATGATTGTCACTTCCAACCCACATATAAGTCATAGATCTTGCAACACCAAGAAGACAGGCGTGCATGTAGTCAGGTACGCAACCTTGTATCAGGTCAACTGATGGGATCAAGGACAAAATAGACGGTCCTTTCACTCCTTTCACAGTAGTGCGGTTTTCTATAGCCTCTCGAGCAAAATCTAGGCTGCTACCATGATTTCTGCTTTCAGTATCAGACTCAAAAGGATAGACCCGTACATGACCTTGACCCTTCTCAACGACTGTACCTTTTTGTAAACAGTAAGAACATCCAAATTCTCCATTGAATTGCCTAAAATTTTGAATCATCGGTCTCGCTACAGAATCACATACTGCAACCAAGGGAAATACTTTGGACCGGCCATGAATACCATTTACACTGATCCACTCAAACCCATGAGTAAGCAATTGATTGCATTCTTTCACAAATGGTGATAAGTATGTGTTACAGTGTGGCTTTGATGGACCAAACCATAAGGCTGCCAACATCACTTGTTTTGCTCTCAAATCAGGTGGTAATTCATTGACTGTATAGAGAAGTGGCCAAATACTGTAAGAAGATTTCTTAAACACAGGTACCCCGTCACAGCTAAAGGTTAGTGTGAGATTGACGTGATGCTCAGATTGGCCCTCAATATTTCTGTTAACCCTCTTGTAAAGCTCACCATCGGTGATATCTGTCAGTGGACTAGAGTGAGCAGCACTGTTAGGCCTAATCAACTGGCTAAAGAGTTCCTCTTGTTCCATCATATTCCTTAATTGTGATTCTAGTGGAAAAACAATAAAGAAGTGCCCCTGTTTCATGTGATCGGCTATTCTACAAGAATATTGACAGTTAGGACAAACCACTTTTTCTCCCTCAATGTTTACAGAAATTGTGCATCCCTCACATATGTAGTGAAACTGAATATTTCTTTTCAAGTCATCAAAAGTTCTGTAAAAGTGATGTTTGGTAGATGACACAGCATGCCTCTGACTTATAACGTTAACAACTTTAAGTGTGTCTTCTAAAGCTTCATCAGTCAGTCCATGCTTGAGTTTTAAAGCAAGAAGAAGCAACTCATGGTGTTTTCTTGTATCCTCGACAGTAGCAGTTTGCCGTACCTGCCCATATGCACAGGAAGTGTTTGTTGAGGTTTGGTGGACTGGTGGTATGAATGAGAGTGGAGGTTCTTCACAGACCTGCAACACACAAAGAAATTTAAAATGTTATTTTATTTCAGCCAAGGATACCAAACAGCAATGATAAAGTATGTGTATTAATCTTACTATTATAAAGTAAAACTTGCATAACAATTAACATTCTGGTTTGTTGAGATTTCACAAATAAGCAAAAATGAGCCTTAATATGTGACCGGGAGTAGTTTTTAGAATTTAATATAATAATATTATTTTATATAATATTTATAGTATTTATAGAGACAGTTATTAAAATTTACCGATATAGTACTAATGAGTGCAGAATCAGTATCAGGCGACACAAGTGCAGGATCACAGGGGACGCGTGTGCAATCAGGACCATGTGAGTTCAGTGCAGGACCACAGGAGACGAGTGCAGGATCATGTCGGTCGAGTGCAGGATCAGGATCAGGACCATGTGAAATCGGTGCAGGACCACAGGAGACGAGTGCAGGATCAGGATCAGGACCATGTGAAATCAGTGCAGGACCACAGGAGACGAGTGCAGGATCAGGATCAGGACCATGTGAGTTCAGTGCAGGACCACAGGAGACGAGTGCAGGATCATGTCGGTCGAGTGCAGGATCAGGATCAGGACCATGTGAAATCGGTGCAGGACCACAGGAGACGAGTGCAGGATCAGGATCAGGACCATGTGAAATCAGTGCAGGACCACAGGAGACGAGTGCAGGATCACAGGAGACGAGTGCAGGATCAGGATTAAGTGAGTCGAGTGCAGGACCAGGATGACGGGAGTCGAGTGCAGGACCACAGGAGATGCGTGCAGGATCACTTAGGGTAACAGCAAAAACACATACCTGAAATAGGAAACCAATATTTATGAAAATAAATAAATATTACTTCAAGGCGGTATTCAATTCTTCAAGGCAGTATTCAATTCAACATGTTTCCTTAATCTCTGATAATACATGATTTTTTTGTACAATAACTTTCCAACTTAAAATGAATAAACACGAGCTAGAGCTAAAACACTACAAATATAACATTATAACGAAGTTAGACTTTATAAAGTTGGTGCAGGTAAAATGGTAAAAATGGAAGCAGGTAGCCTGCAATCCTGACACAGATCAGTGTAGAATTAGACAGAATTTCATTGTGTTCACATGTAAAGTGACTTACTTTTTTTCTCCTTGGGGAGCCTGAACATGCTGCTGACCTGAAAGAAGAAAATAAGAAAAAATGAGAATTGTATTTTAACACTAAACTTGACCATTTCTTCAGGGTTTGGCAATTTATGTCGATTTTTTTTTTTTTTTTTTATTTCTCAAGTGATTTTATTATTATTATTTTCTTTAAGGTCCAGTTTACACATATGTAGATATTTTTATAATCGGATTTTTAAAAAACATCAGTTTGAGGTTGCTAAAACTTCAGTACAAAACACACACTTACAAACTTATACTTTATTATTGTTATTTTCCCCCAATCATTAGATTCAGCAGCATTTGTTCTCCAACATTAACGTTAACTTACATGTCAATCATGTCTCCTTTCTTTGCATGGCTACAATAAACTTAAACCTACCGAGAATCATCTTTCTATGGCTCTGAACCTACCTAAAGTTCTGTGTACTTTTTCGTTCATTTATTTTTATTTTTTTTAACAAATAAATGAAAAACGAAAAAAATGTGTGGTTTTCTTTTTTCTTTTACACGGACCACCCCTGGTTATACATAAACAATTCTCATGAATGAAATGCGGAAAAGGTCAATATTACGCAAGTTTTCCCTTTTCTTAAGCTTTCCAAATTTAACAGAAAAGGATAATAATAATAGAAGCATGCTTGCTTGCTAGTTCACATAGACAGTATAGTTCAAGTTAGGTAGCTGCTAGAGATAATTGCTAAGGTAACTAACGCTATGTCTTATGCACGCACGAAATTGTCTTTTAAAGTTAGCTAACGTTATCAGTATAGTGCACTTACCTTTTCCATCGACGTGCTGTTCGCGCAGGAACTGCTGCACCCGTGGTAAGGTATTTTCGATACTCCATTTATGAACTTAAAATCAAAATGCCGTCTTCCATAATTGACTCTGAAATCACCCAAGCTAATATTTATTTGAACCTTCTTCTTTATGGCAGTTGGCACACAGCGTCTGGTTGCCGCCACCTTCTGAAATGTGTGTCAGAATAATATATTTACCTACACTTAAATTATCTTTATTAAACCAGTTCTTCTAAAAAATAAAAATAAATAAAAACTTTAATCTCCAGAATTCATTTGGAAAATATAATTTAATATAAAAATGTATCTCTTCGTCTATATTTGAACCTTGCCTGACCTTGCTTTCTTGCACATTTACTTGGTGGATTACATAACGGCCATCTGATTTTTAAAACTAAGATAATAATAATAATAATAATAATAATAAACAACAATAACAATAACATTTTTCTTATTGAGATTTTTTTTCAGTATTTCGAACCAGTTCTGTCACTATAGCAACACCGGCGTAAACCTGATGAACGTTAACGAAGAAGACACGACAAGGAGAAGTAAGACATGTATGCGCTTGTGAAATGGTGTGCCGGGGTTGATGAGGGGAAATTTAGTATTGTTCACATCTGGAAAGTTTTGTAAACGGCGTGATTACATACGAATACGAATTTGCCGTCGAGTGGGGTGTGGGAAAACGACCAAAAGGTGGATTCCCCATTTATATGGCTACCGTTCAATCAGTTGGAGGTAAGTAAGTGCAACCCTAACGTTTTTTTACTGCTTTGTATTAGTTACACAGGGATATAATGTAAGGGATAATGTAATACGAGGCGGTTTATAACTTTTAGACGTTAACAACCCCGACAGGCTGAATGCAGAGGGGTCTTGCATCAGCCTGAAGGCTTGTATTCTCAATAATAACCGCCTCGCTATAGGCTACATTATTCCTCTTATTACATGGCTAACGTTATGTACAAAATAAATAAATAATTTGACAAAATATTGATTTAAAAAAATGTTTATATATTAAAGATACTTGTATGGTGATCATTTTACTCATTCAGTTATTATTCTCGTCCTTCTCTCCCTCACAGCAGGTTTAGATTTCTCAAAAGTTGTCTGAAATACAGTAATTAATGTCTTTTTATCTGGCTATTGGAAGCCTCTTACTAAAGTACATAGGCATAAAAATACAAAATAAAATTATGTATTTTCATCAGAAAACCTGTGATGACTTTTCTTCATGCGACTGTTGGTTATCAACTTCATTGTCTGTTGTGAGGATAACAATTCAATTGAGAACTGACCAAAAAGGTATTTCTAACATTCATTCAAATTATAATACAGATCCATAATGCTAATGTTTTGCATAATTTACAGATATCACAATGTTAAAGGGGAGATAAACTAATTAGTGTCATCCTAACACCATCTTTTCATTCAGATTTTCAAGGGCACTAAAATATTTCTAGTTAATAATGACACATAACTGGTCAAATTTTCATAAACATGCTCCAGTTCATGCTATAAATAGCCATTCGGGAAAGTCGTTGGGACATTATTGTGTTTAATCATATTCACCAGTATTTCTGCAGCCTACCTGTATGTGTAATGCGAGATACAACATTATCTGTGACAGATGCTTCTGTTGTTCTTAGAGAAGCTGTTTTGTAACAAACCACGTTTACAATGTGCCATATTTCATAAACATGCATAACATATCTAATGTAATGAGAACTGAATTTGAATTGTGCTTTTTGTTGTAATATTTGATTAATTATTATATAAGCCTGAGCAGGGCATCTATACATTTCTCATGAGCATACAATAATTTCTCAAGCGCACGATAACGTTTCTCATGAGCACACAAAAGTCTGTGTATTTTTTTTTTTTGCAAAGGTATCTTTAGAGGCTATGCACTTATTAAAGTTTTTATTTGTATTATATATATATATATATATATATATATATATATATATATAATGAATTTATCATTTACCAAGAAGACACTTTTAGAATGCATTGAAACAATTTTCTGAAAATTACTTTTAGTATGACAGATTATGCAAGAAAAAATATTTGTCCTCAAATAGACCTTAACTAAAATGGGCCAAACTATTTATTTATTTATTTATTATTATTATTATTATTATTATTATTATTATTATTATTATTATTATTATTATTATTATTATTGTATATTTGATGTTCTTTTTGTGTTATATTTTTATGCTTATTGGAGTACCACATTTTTACATACAAATTATAAACTATCTTTGCAAATCAGTCTTTCTTTACAAATTTTAAACGAGTCACATTGATTTTGCTATCATAACCTTTTTAACCCCACATAAAATATACATTTTAGTTTACCAAACTTGAAAGATATCTTGCTTTGCTTCCCCAGACTTTCAAAGCCACTTTCCTTTCCACAACTCTGAGAGAGGATGCACTAAGCACAACTGAGTCACCACATCCCAAATTTCCTAGCTTGTTAGCTCTAAAACAGAAAAGCCACAAAGACAGTACAGGGGCTGGCATGCATTTTTAATGCCTCATGCTTCTTTCAAGTTTTGCACTGCCACATGCATATTTCAGGGGAATAACCAGTGAATTTGTTATGTATAGTGCCACTGAAGGTTTTTTAAGTTTTAAATTAACATTTTGCCTCGATGAATGGCTGCACACTTGCTAAGACCACCTTAATTACAATGGTGGCAAAGAGTGGCTCCCTAGAATGCAATGCTATTTCTTTATAAGCAGTTAACACAAACAAACATACATGCTGTGCGTGGTGTGGCGCGTCTGTGTCTTAATGGTAATTGTACATTAAAAGTGACAGAAGCAAACCACACGGTGCAAAGTCACTCCCTACAGTGTTGTTATGATTGAATTATCACCTTCCCTCTGCCTTGAAAAAGGTCCTTGAGTCGTTATTAACCCTTTCGCATGTGAGTTTAAAATATTCTAGCTGAGTCCCCAGCGTGAGTTTCTTTAGGCGACCGTTATTTTAGAATGTACCACCTCATTCTTTTCATGGCGACGCGTCATGCTTGTCATGTGACACAACACAGCCACAATAGATCTGTATGACACATGGATCACTTTTATTTAGTTTTTCCTGTTTTATTCAAAATATTTGCAAACACGCTCACTAGATTATGATATTCAGATTCTGAAATATGTTAATTGATCTATACCGGCGCCGCTATGTTAGTTCACTCTGAATCCGAGCTGTGGGATTAACAACATGCAAATTCATAATCTCCTCCCAAAACACATTAGGTCTCCGGTAAACTCTGAGAAGGGAATAGTAAACTTTATAGTTAAGTTAACTACACAATCTGTATGATGTCAATAAAAACATGAAGTCAAATTATATTTGTAAGTATCATTATTGCCATTTCCATAGACACAGCGAGTATTGTACAAACTCTAAATTTATGGTTTTGCTGGTACACTGTTAAAAATGTATTGTAATTTTACAGGAAATTCCTGGCAACTAATTGCTGTGAATTTACAGCAAGTAATATACAGGTAATATATTGTTTTTTTAATACAATAGAGTCCTGTATTTATACAGCAATGCTACTGTGATTAAAGTAGCATTATTACAGTAAAATGCTGTAATTTATTATAATTTACTGTATATTTACTGCAACTCAGTTGCCAGGAATTTCCTGTAATTTTACAGGAGACAATTACAATTGAATATTGTATTTCAAAATATATTGTAATTTCAAAATATAATAAAATACTGCAATTTTCCATCTTCCAAAATTAAAACCAAAACAATGGCAACTTTTTATTATTTTTTATTAATAACACACTATGCAACATCACATATTACAAACGTATTTTATCTTTTTTTTTCATACAAACAAAATTACAGTTTCACTGAAGAATCTAGCTCACTTCCAGATGTCCAGACAGTCTATCATCAGGGGGAACATGGTAATAAATAACAAAAGGTCCCAACCAGTCTTGAACTGGGGAAGCTGTGGGGTGTGGGTGGGCATCAATACTAGCCCATCAACTCAAAGCCCAGGAGTCTTCTTAATAGGGTGCAGACAGGTGCGTTGAGCCCATGTCTCTTCTCTGCTTTGCTGACATCTTGGAGTTGATTCCACAAAAAGCTCTGAAAACAGAGAGAGTGAAAACAAGTTTTCATATCAGGTAATGATAAATACTGTGTAAAAAAACAAAAACATAAAAAGTAAACTTGCTTGTAGAAAAAAATGAAGTTGATGTATTTAACATCAACACATTTAACAACATAACATTTAGAATTACATTGGCTTTTACATTGTTTTTCTTAAATATATAATGTCACTGTATGCACTGTAAATTGAATGTCGCTTTGGACAAAAGTGTCTGCAAAATGGCTCATATGACGTTGCTAAAAAGAACATTATTTTGTGTATTTAGTGTAATGAAATGTTTAAGCGGTTTAAGGTTAAAAAAACACATTATTGTTTCTCCTCTACAGGTACTGCTCTCCTCGCCTTCTGAAACGTGTTGATTTTTACAAAGCTCATCGTTCTGAAAAGCGAAGTGTGCTCTGATTGACCAGCTATCCAATCTATCTATCATGGGACTGAAATGTTATGCCTCTTAACATACTGTGCCCTGTCCGGCCGAAGCAACGAGACAAACATTTAAATATAATGTTTATTTCATTATAATGTCAAAACCCATTATAAATGTGATATAAACATGATTTCTAGTCGTGTTCCCTTTTTAAAGAAACAGCGTTTAAGAGTGACGCTTCAGTTCAAACGAACGAACAAACACATGAGAGCAATTTCAAAAGCATAAGGAGCTGTCTGTTCTGCTCTCTTTAGCTCTCATGAATTTCACACATCGATCGACCTGGATGTTTTAGGCAATATTAAAATCCTGGCGGGGACGTGTCCTGTATGAACGGCGCATATGGCCACCCTTATACAGATCTTCTTCATTCACCAAGAGCTTGTAACACTCCAAAGAGAAAGGAAAAAGTAAAATCACATCTAATGACTTTAACCCCCAAAATGTACTTAATGAAAATTGTAATGTTAAACTGCTGTCTGTCAGACTTTTCTGTGTTTACATAAATGTCTTGCAGGGCAATACCAACTCTATGTTAGACACTTAGCTTTGTCTCCATCCAGCTTTTTAATGCACATTTTAACATTTTGAAAACAAAAACAAAAAAAAATCTTGAATGGAAACGGTTCAAATTCACATAAAATATTCTAATGTGAATAAAACTTTTTATATGGATTGACTCGCTAATAAATGCAACATAAATGCACATTTGTTGCAACTCTATCGGCTGTTTTGAGTTGCCCCTTAAGTTTTGATCCCACAGCGTTTCATGACTACTCTCCTGTCCATTTCTAATTTACATAACAGAGCTGATGGAAATGCTCTCCAGTTATAGGGTTTCTTTGCCAAATTTCTACAAATGCGCTTAAAAGGTGCAAAGGAATTGGATGGAAACCTGTCTTTTGACATCAATGCATAGAGTATATCATAGAGTCTATTTTTCTTTATAAGTGTGCAAACAGTTTTAACATACCTTTAGTGATTGAGGCCTCTTTAGGATACTGTTAGTTAAACACGTAGACAGCGAAGGTCGCTGCACTCCATTCAGAAGGTTGTTGTGGGGCCCCATCACAGTTGTCCCTTCCAAAGACATCATCCATTTGTCTGCACTTAGTGCCTCTCCTGAAATGCATACACAATATGATAACTAAAAGAGCACTAGAACGCTTCACTACATACATAAACGCAGTATTGGAAGGATGGGCAAAAGTACCAATTTTATCAGGTGGGAGACAAAGTTATGGTATGGTTTTTCCTAATTTAGACTAGGCATTTTATGGATGCAATAGGCTTATGTTGAATTACAGCCTTTCCTTTCTTCTTTGACATAACCATATGACAATTATTAACAGGGCTTAAAGCAAGCAAACGTATGTTCCATCTAGCAGCCAGTGTGCAGCTGATCCTGCAGAGTGTCTACAGCTGTTCCCGCTCAGTCTTTTCCTTCTGCCTTGACCGTTCATGACCGTGGTTCAGTTATGCCGCATTTCCACCGACCCCCCCTCATTTCAATAAGACGAAATATATCAAACACCACTGCCTCCTTTCGTTCTCATTTTCATTCGTTAAACATATTAATAGCCGCAGAAATGAAGTTCAGGGAAATGTGTAACGTTAGGCCTACATTATATAAAACAAAATATTATAAATATTATATATTATATATATATTATTATTAACAGTAGCCTATTGTTTCCTTTTTTCATTTTAACATATTAAAAGGTTAACTGAATAAAGACCAAAGATTACCTGTTAGGTTCACCCAAAACGAATTATATTTTATGCTTTACCACTAAAGAGACATCAGAGCCAGCGGCAAATGTCAGAAGGTCTAGCCGAGTTGAGAGTTCTCCCGACGGATTAATGATCAATGAGCTCCCGCTGATCGAGTGGAGTTGACCGTCTCCGACATCAGTCTATTTTTAATAGACGTAGTCTTTATAAATAAACCGCATATTTGAGTTTTAAACAACTACATTCTTGCCTGAAATAGTTAAAACACTATACCTTTCATGACACGACGACTGTAATATTTTAAAAATTATCAAAAGAAATGGTGGTTGAAATTACAATGCTGAATTGCCACTCCCGAAAGTTCAGTAACGTTACCTTTGAACAAGTACCTTGTGAGCAGGGACTTTCTGAGGGGCATTTTTTTTACCCAGAACTTTATTTAGATCGTGGTAGCTGCGGTGGAAGCACACCGAGTTCCAGCCCAAAGTCCATAGTTTCTGGGTAACTTAAAGTTCTTGCGATGGAAATTTGGATAGAGTATGAAGACGCGATTTTAACTAACTTCAACCTATTCCACTGAATTATACCAAGTGAAACAATCAGCACTCACTCAGATCACCAGTATTAATATATAAAGACTTATAAAACAAATTTTATGTTACATACCTAAGACATGTGCTTTCTTCCAAAAAAATGTTAAAATACTTCTGGTACTGTCCATTGGCCACGTAATTTCAAAATTCAAACAGCAGCGATCCCACAATGCTATGCGGTTGCTGTAAAAAAATGCTTCTACAGTGTAGTTACAATAATTTTACAGGGCTGTCCGTTAATTTCCCATCATGCATTTGCATTTACAACCAAAACATGAATACAGTACGTTGTTGTAAAATTTATTGTAAAAATTACTTCAATTGCTAACAGTGTACTTAATTGTATTTAAATGTCTGAAACCTAAAATAGGTATTCTGTGGTTGAAAACACTGAATATTTGTTATACTATGACAAGTGCTCAGTGCGTCCGATCTGTCTCTGTGACGATTCGCGCACCAGAGAGACACAGGGTAGAGTAGAGATCTAATCGCTGGTATTTATTATCAAGACAAGGTAATTAAATTTGTGGTCAAAGGCCAAACAGACAGTCCAAAAAATAAACAAAACAAATAAACAAAGGAGGGAACAGGAAAGGAACTCGGAAGACGATGGGGAATCGCGGATGACGATAATGCTGATGACACGAAGGGTAAGGACTCCATACAAACAACAGGAAAAGACAGGAATATATATGGAGGCTAATGACAATAGTGTGCCTGCACCTGGTGCAATTAACAGGAGTGCAATTAATGTGAAGACAGGACCAGACTAGAGGAATTCTAGTGCCTACGGTGAAGTGTCTAAGGGGAAGTGAGCCCCCTAGTGGACACCCAGGGAAACAGAGATTAAACAGCGTGACAGTCTCAGCATTGTTTTTTTTTTTCCTTATTTTAATTTGCTAAATATATAAATATCTTATATTAATCTTATTTTATTTTATCTTATCTTACAATCTACAATTTGAAAAGCATGTCTTTCAAGGTATTGTTTTATGGTATGCAACACACATTGATGATTTTAATTTTGCCATATAGTAACGTGTCACCCATATATTGATCACCTCATTTTACGTCATTCATAAACACACAATCATCTGTGTGGTGTTGCTGCTGGTGCATCCTTCAGTTCACAAATGCTGTTTTATTAAGACAGAGGCTGCAAGAAAGTTCACGCCCCTGGGTGAAGCTGCTATGGTCTGTCGACTCTAGCCTGTGTTGGCAGTCTAGCTGGATATCTGGGACTGTCTGTTCAAATCTATCACAATTGACATTTGCTGCTTTGCCAAGCTGACTTCCACACAAATTGACTTTCATATGCTGCAAGGGTTGTGTGGAGCATCTAGCTTCTGTTGATTTTTTAAATTGGGTATTGCAGGTGTGTAGAATTATAACCAGGGGTGCTAATTTTCTGTTTATAGAAGTTGAGAGCAAGGGACGATCTTAATGAAAAATAATTAACAATTTTCTCTAGACCACCATCCAGACTGTTTGAAAATATCTGCCTTCCAATGATTCATTATTTGTCGCAATTGTTCTGCAATACAGCAAGGTCAAGTATTCGCCTGTGGCCAGAAAATGTAGCTGTTCAATTGAAAGTGTTTTTTTTTTTTTTTTTTCTGGGTCAGGTTTCAGCCACTTATCTTTCTATAAAGGGTTAACACACATAATCTATTTAGTTTCAACTGATACTCCATTTATCATATGAAAGTTCTGCTGTCTGAGAATGTCTCTTTTTAAAATTTTATTTGTCTTTATCTTGAGCCTTGTTTAGGAACCAGCAAACTGAATGATTTTACAAGCCCCAATGATTTGCAGAGAGCGGACAATGATTCATCGTTTAGAGATTGAAAAGATTTGCGCACACTTGCAAGAATCTACAGTCAGATTTCCCAAGAGCTTTCGCTCCACTGCATTTAAACGTTCATTTTTTTTTTCTTCTACACTGAATTGACACTACACTATATTACAAAAATCTTTGTTTTACAAATACACTGCACGCCTTTCATGATATATATGGTAGTAGTATATGACATGATATATATGGTAGTAGTATATAAGTAGTATATGCTTTGGGACACGCATTCGGTCCAAGAAGGTATCCAGTGCTGTAGTAAAAAGGTAGTGTGAGTTTTCCAGTAAATGTGTATTTCCTCGATCTCTGCTTCTGGTAAATACTACTATGTATTGTGTTTTTTTTTTTTTTTTTTTGACAGCCATATTTTTGACAGATGTGAAAACATCAACTATATACAGTACAGACCAAAAGTTTGGACACACCTTCTCATTAAAAGAGTTTTCTTTATTTTCATGACTATGAAAATTGTAGAGTCACACTGAAGGCATCAAGGGCCTATTTGACCAAGAAGGAGAGTGATGGGGCGCTGCGCCAGATGACCTGGCCTCCACAGTCACCGGACCTGAACCCAATCGAGATGGTTTAGGGGTGAGCTGGACCGCAGACAGAAGGCAAAAGGGCAAACAAGTGCTAAGCATCTCTCGGGGAACTCCTTCAAGACTGTTGGAAGATCATTTCAGGTGACTACCTCTTGAAGCTCATCAAGAGAATGCCAAGAGTGTGCAAAGCAGTAATCAAAGCAATTATTATTTTTTTTTTTTACAAAATGAGATTAAAGACAAATTTTAAGTAAAAATGTGTCCTTTTATTGTTTATCAGACAAAAATGCTGCATATTTCTTTGTGAAATTGAGATGTTAAATAATAAAATTTACTTAAACATTTTAAACAAATCCTAAATAAAAACTTATACAACTAAAATAAATGTCTTCATATAAACAAAGGCTTTGTCTGTGCTCCATTTTAAATCAGAGGAAACCATTTGAATTACTATCCAAAAAAAAAAGATGCCAAATACACGTTTCATTTCGATTGTATAATTAAAAAATTAAAAAAAAAAAAAACAGATTGGTCCGATATTACCTTTGTGAATGAGACGCAAATATCGCTCTCTGACAGCAGGTGCCACTAATGGAACAGCAGGTATTTATAGGCTGCTGCTCCTTTAAGACAGAGTGAATGGATGCAATATAATAATGCACATCATATTTATTTCTCCACTGTATACATGTCATGAATCTGGTCTAGGAACTTTCATCCACCACCACAGGTCACTCGCTCACTACATGGACTCTTGCACCACACCCACTGTTGCATTTCACCCTGGACTATAATTCCCATCATCCATTGCACTGATTACATCCACACAGCTGAATGCACTGATTACACACACACAGCTGAAACCAATCACACATTCACTATATAACACTCACTTAAGATCACCTCCAAACTGCTTATGTTGTTTAGCCTATGTTGTCCCGTTTCCTACCTTGTCTTGCCTTCATGTTTCATTTTGGATTGTTTACCTGGTTTTGATTCTTGCTTTCGTAATTTTGGATTTCCCCTTTGGATTTCCCTGTCTGGATATTGTTCACTCATTGAAGACCCATATTTGCCCTAGGGTTATTCTTGTGTCTTGCCCTCTATATACCTGTTTGCCATTGTTTGACCCATGCCTGTTATGACCACATCTTTGACCAATAAAAGCCTGCACATGGATCCGGACATCTCACGTCTCATCAGCCCCATTACAATTAAGACATAAGCGGCTGTGTTTACGAGAATACTTGCAGAAACAATTATTTTGAGATAATTTTGTGTATGTTTTCATTCAGAAGCAAGGGTACATGAAAGAGGAATCAATTCTGTGTAAGCGCATTGTCTGAAACAATCCTCTCAGCGTGTTCTTTGAATGAGTGTGCGCAAGCTCCGAATGTGCATGAATGGTTTAAAACACTTGAATCGGCAAGACTTAGAAACAAGTGCAAATTATCAACTATGACCCGTTTCACCCCTACAAGCGAGTGAACAACGCAAATCAAGTTAGGAATTTTACATCACTATTCAAGATAGTCTGTCGGGCAGGGTGGTGATACATTCTGGAGCCCGACTGGAAAACACAATAGCCAAAGGGTGGCGGGCTATCGATTTTGCGAGCCCTGCACCTCAGATCTATCCAGTTTGTGGACCATTGGTTTCCTTTCCACGGTGGTTATTAAACAAAATAAATTACTATTTTATTTTTAAAATAATTATTATAAATATTATATTATATTATAATATTTATAATAATAATTATTATTACTCCAAATATTTCCTATAACATTTTGTATAAATAAAGACTTCAAGTTCATCTATAAAGCACATAAAGCTATCGTTTGACTTTAGAAACTTTTATTTCATGCATTGTTTGTATGGATCTGTTATTATTTATTTTTTATTTTAAAACACTCCTATTATCTATCCTATTTCCATTTATTTTTCTTGTTTACAGTGTGCAGCATTACTTTGTAATGATGACACATCCACTTTTCAGATGACAGATAAAATGTGTATATGGGACATTCGACCAAATGGGTAACATTCCTGTCCCCAGGATATTAAAAGTATAAAGATGCATGAAAATGAACTCTAAAATACATTTGATTATTAAGCAAAGTGTCTTCACATTTAGTTAAGTGCAAAATTAGAATGTATAATTAAAATCATTCATAAAAACTACCTAGAACACTAAAGAAATAATAGTTGTTGCATGTCCCCACTCCCTGCCTCTATAATTATCATGAAATATTATGATTACAATCCTTCCGCCTCTATAATTATCATGAAATATTATGATTACAATCCTTCATAAATGTAATTGTTTTTCCATTATGTGTGACTTTATATCAAATCAATGATTTCCTTCTTATCAAAAGAAAAAATATCCATAGCATTTTTGATAAAATACACATTTTAGTCGTGTCCCCGGGTTTACACTCAGTCCTGTAACCCTAACACATTTCCCCCTCTGATAAACTTGGAACATTCCAAAATATATTTTTTTCAACAGAAAGTTGCATTATCCAGATCTTCTGAAGGCAATGGGGAGACCAAAGGTAAGTCTTCTCATTTTCTTTTCAATATATTTTATGATATTTCAACCGCATCTGAGAGGGTCAATCTCAACATACTGCCCTGTTACCTAAATTATTTTTAGATGTTATTTGTTCATTTTGATTAATCACTAGAATTTGCTCAGTACCCTCATGCTATTAGCATGTATTTGCTAATTCTATGCTGAAAACTTAGTCCTGTTACTCATAAATAGGACTGAGTAATAGTAACAGGAATGAGTTGCATTCTCTGGTCCATTGATGTAATAGTGTGAATATTATTATTATTATTATTATTTATTTGTTCTTGTTATGTTTTACAGTTACCATTACTTATATTGTAAATGTATCATATGTACATTGTATTTTCCATACTTGCAGAGTGCTAATCCATGATTAAGTGCTGCAGAGAAGCAGCAATTTTATTGTGAACGACGTGATGCTGACCCAGAGAAGAGACTGAAATATTAGAGAAGGAATGTGAAAGATACAGGAAGGACTTACTGCAGAAGTCTTATTAGAAAGGGTCAGTATGTTTTTATGAATTGATTGCAATTCTAGCTTAAACACCGTTAGATGTACTTTCAGTAATTTAAATTTTTTTGTTTGACCTTAGGATCCAGTGTTGTCCAAGAGTGTCTTGACACAAGGAATATGACAGCTGAAACCCATGTCTTGCATATGTCTGTACATAGTGGCTCTTGAAGCACTGACTCCAGCTGCAGTCCACTCTTTGTGAACCTCCCCCACATTTTTGAATGGGTTTTGTTTTACAATCCTCTCCATGGTGCAGTTATCCCTATTGCTTGTACACTTTTTACTACCACATCTTTTCCTTCCCTCTCACCTCTCTATTAATGTGGTTGGACACAGAGCTTTGGACAACTGTCAAGTCAGCAGTTTTCCCCGTGATTATGTAGTCTACAGAACTAGACTGAGGGATCATTTAAAGGCCTTGCAGGTGTTTTGAGTTAATTAGCTGATAAGAGTGTGGAACCAGGTGTCTTCAATATTGAACCTTTTCACAATATTCTAATTTTCTGAGATACTGAATTTGGGATTTTCCTTAGTTGTCAGTTATAATCATCAAAATTAAAAGAAATAAACATTTGAAAAATATCAGTCTGTATTGTAAAGAATTAATATAATATACAATTTTAATTTTTTGAATGGAATTAGTTAAATAAATCAACTTTTTGATGAAATTCTTATTATATGACCAGCACCTTGTATGTGATCATTTTAACAAAATAAGAGGGATCATAATGTATGCTATTTTTATTTAGTACCATCATGAATAAGCAATTTTACATAATAGATAATTACATTTACTGATTATATAAAAATTAAAATGTATAATTGATTGAATTTGTTTTGGTTTAGATTGGTTTAGAGTCTGCCTGCTGTTCTTCAGAAAAATCCTCCATGTCTCACAAATTATTTGGTTTTCCAGCATCTTCTACATATCTGGACCCTGTCTGACAATGACTAATACATTTGAGATCTATCTTTTCACTCTGAGGAAAAATGAAGGACTCATACACAACTATTATAAAAGATGAAAACATTGTTTTCACTCATCATCCAATTCAAGTAGTTCACACCCTGTCTCTCTTAATAAATTGTGTTGCTTTCCTTAAAATCAATAAATGTGTTTACCTTTTGAAATAGTTGTGTATGAGTCCCTCAGTTGTCCTTAGTGTAAAAAAAAAACAATCTGAAATCATACATTCTTTATTGGAAAGGGTTCAGATATGCAAAATAAAAGGATCTGGAGGATCATTTAAACTGCTCAGGACAAAGGACTCATGAAACAGCATCCCAAAACAAACATGAAACACTATTTATTTTATTTAATCATCTATAATTCTGACTTGCAGACTAAATTTAATTAAATGATATTTATCATCCTCTGCCATGTCCTTTCTATTTATCATGTGAAAACTGTCACCGGTGGTTCAAAGGGTTTATATTTTCACAGTCCTCCAGATGAATGGTTGGGTCTGGGAACAGAGGATCCTGTAGAAATATGATAAAACACACTTTCTATAAATACATTGTACAGTTTTAATTGTTTAAGCACAAGCTAGAATGATGAAACATAACATGATAATACAAATGTAATGAAAATAGGTGCCTATTTTGTTAGCTGAACTATACAGCAATTCATGAGGTCTCATATGTACATATAATAGACAGAATAAGCATATTTGGCTTGATGTCATCTGGGAATGGAGGTGAGAAAAGTGGCAACATATAGCCTTCCTCTGATGCTAATTGGTTGGATTATCTGAAAATGTTTCTCCTAAACTTTGTTAAAATAAACTTCATTGATATTTGGAAAAAACAAACAAAACAAAGCTAGTCAAAGTGATTTAGTAACTGAATCACACACACACACACACACACACACACACACACACACATATATATATATATATATATATATATATATATATATATATATATATATATATATATATATATATATATATATAACTTTAATAATATGATGGAATTCAAAAAATATGTTCAAGTTAGCTGATTGATGACTGTTCTTTAAAGACCACAAGTTTTCCAGAAGAACTGCAACATTTGCTATCTGACCTAAAAACATTAAATATATATAATGTTACACATTAAAACATGTACATGAAATAACCTCAAAATAAAACTATATTTCTAAAAATTAAAACTAGAACACTGACATGAACAAAACAAGTGAAATATACACTGCACTTTGAAAATGATGATATATTAACAAATGAAGACACTCTTTATCCTACAAGGCTGTCTCTGGTGAATCAGAAGTCAGCTGCAGTGTTTGGAGACTCAAAATCAGATGAGCAGAATGTGCAAAAACAGCCACAAACAATAAATGGGGGAGAACAAAATTAAATCTAATGCTGCACAAAAACTAACAATGCATCAAACCCAATGTTGTTACTAATCTTTGAGATGCCCAACACAGTGATAAAAAAAACCCAGTCCACAATCACTTTTTATACTGAATATTGTTTGTGTGTGTGTGTGTGTGTGTGTGTGTGTGTGATTTATTTATTTTTTTTTTCAAATCAGTGACATCATTTATGAACTTGTTAAGTAAAGAGTTAAAATCTTGGATTTTTTTTTTTTTTACATTTGGTAGTTTTGAATATATTTTAATAGATTGATGCACAAAAATAAAATAAAATAAATAAATACGTATCTGATACATTTTTACAGCAGTTTAATTTAGTGGATGTTTTCATCCACGGACATAACAAAAGGATAGTTAATTTGCCCAGAGTGTATTTTTGAGTTTTTTAAAATTGTCGAAGCATTTTCTCAAAATATGTGTCAAAATAAGATTTGTCACCAAAAATCATTCCATTTGCTGAAACACGGAGAAAGTTGTGGCCAAAATAAGATTTAACTTTAACCCCTAGTGGACGAAAACGTCCAAAACAATGCACAAGGGTTAAGTACTAGTACTTATTCAGTAGCTATATAAATATGTACTAGTACTTAAAGCTCCAATATGGAGGAATTTTGTAATAAAATTTCCGAAAATAACTTGCACAGTGTGATATATTTCCTCCAGTTGTGTACTTACAATATCTCAAAAGTCTCCAAAGATTTTTTATTTCAGAGAAATTCCAATTTTAAATAACTGGCCGTCCCGGAAAAGAAATGTCGCCTTTCAGTGACGCAATGTCCGCTCTATACTTTGTTTCCGGTGTAGACCATGTGATGTTCCACCACACCGGTCAAATGTCACATGGTCAAATGCGGAAGTGGTGGTTATGTTATAGCCGCGCGTATGGTGTGGTTGTCGTTGTTATGGATCACGATTACTCTTTGGCGAGTATTGAAGTGGCAGTAAAACGTAAGCGTCCATATTCGGATACACGCAGACTGTGTGACAAACGGAGGAATAAAACCAGGATAAATATCGGCCAGGCGTTTACAAGATGGAGAGAGCTGCGCGAAAATCTTGGACTTGACAGAGACTCTGCTCTCGCGAGTGTATTGATGGACAGGTAAGCAAATCAGTTATTTATTTTGTTATTGTACAAGTAACGTAATAGTTACAGTAAAGATGATTTTAATAGATATGAATTACACCACATGCCTGTACATTCTGTCACTGTAGCATTTTTTTTTTGTCAATAACGTTACCTGTGAGAAAATTACATAACGTGGCAAATGGACTGTTATATTGCTCTTTGTACTAAGGTAAGGATTTTTATAACGTGTGGTGACCGAGATTATGGCAGTACAATTAAATACAATCGGATATGTGTTGTTAAAAATATATTTAGTCATTACTTGCAAATGTTCGTTCAAATTTACTTTTAGAACGATTGGTTTGAGCACGTTAAACAACACGGCATTAACCATAAACACGTAACACTGCACAACATTAACCCAACAAATCATTTAACAAATAGCTGTAAGTTGTAACGGGATAATATATGAAACGGAGGCCAGCAAGCAGTGCTGTGCAGGTAAACCTCACTCCCTGATCTCAAGAGACGCACTAGCAACAGACGCTAGTGGCTGTAGCCATTTAGCCTCCTTGTTAGTGCGTCCGCCTCCCATGCCGAAGACCAGGGTTCGAGCCCCACTCGTCGCGAGTGAGAGGAGTGTCAGAGAGGACCCAGGGGAGAGGGTTTACATATAGTATAACATTTCACGTTCCTTGCAGTTCATTATGATGACATAAAATAATACGATCAGATATACAGGTAATACAAAAACGAATAAATTACCTCATCAGTGATCATGATTCGTTTATCCAATTTAGATACATTGCTATGGTGAAAACGCATTAAAAACGACATCTCCCATTGTCACCTGCTTCATAGCGTCATCAAGCTTCGCCTTTGTTATTGTTGGAAATGTGCCCTCTTGTGGTCAATTACACAAATCACATATTGCAGCTTTAATGGAATAGATACTAGTATCTAAAAAATAAGTACTAGTAGCATGAATATTTAGACTAGTAGGTTTAAATGATTAAATGTTAAAACGGTTTGCCATAGTATGGCTTGTCGGTAGCCCTACTGATATTAAAATATGATAGCACCTTTGTGTTTACAGTAACGATCTGTTTGTTTTGTTTTGCAATCCCCTATCAATAATTTCAAAATTATCCTATATTTAATTGTTTCACAGTGCAGTAATAACCGATTTGTGTTTCTTTTCATACTTGTTTAAATGGACAAAATGATAACATAACACATCACATGTCCCCATAACAGTTTCACCAACATCTACACGGGATGGCTTGAAAAAAAAGCAGCCTCTAGTGTTTATCTGCCCTGGAAACTATAGTTAAATGTATGCATAGGTACGTCTTTGCTGTTTTGAATAAATGTAGTTATGTATTTCTATTAAGCATGGGTCATGTCTTTAGTGAATTCCACCCTGAATCCTGCTTTCCAGTCTATAACTGTAGCAGAGGTCAGTTCTCAGCTGTAACTCATAGGGTTGGGTGGTCAAAGGCACTCAATCTCCATGCTACATGCAATACATTTTTGTGTTTGAATCGCCTGGGGCTTTACCCAGGTCAAGTTGAGCTTCCCAGTACAAATGAAAATAAAAGCTTACATCCAGAGGCAAATCTTCTGCAGGAATCTAGCCTGCTTTGTGATTACCACAAGGCTGCAGACATTTATTTTGTTTATCTTTCATGAGAACTTTGCCCTCCAAAGTTGATCCCCCAGGCCATGTGTTTGGTTTTAAATGTAGCCCGAGGAATGTTTCTCTCCTTCAGACTCTTCTTTAAATAGAATGAGACCACAAGTATCATGATGGGATATTGCATTATGATCACATCCTTCTTGTGTACAGAAGCATCACATGCTGTTTGTATCTGTCAAGGACCCTCTTACGCAGTGGTTCTCAACTGGTCTGTCCTGCTGGGGTCACAGACAGCAAAGAACAAATCATTGTTTGATGCAAGTAATAAACTGCAACTAATATACGTGTGTAATTGAGAAAGCATACTACTTATCAGTTGCTAAAAGGAAGGGCAAAACACTTCCTGTATCTTTGTTGTTAGTGTCAGGCCTTATGTGATGCAATAAACCTAGGATTCATGTGCCAAACCAGTTCGAGATATTTTAAAGTAGAAAAAGCCATAACATAAGGCTATAGTGGGTTGTGCACCATTATGCCACAATTTGTTTTGTGTAGTGAATTATTAGTTGCAGAGAGCTTCAAACAAACATACTGTAATCCAAAAGACATTTAGAAACCAAAGTTGTCATACTGTAGTAGGCCTTATGTTACTTGCAAAAGTAGTGCAATGTGGTACTGCAAATCTGCTTCAACAACTTCAACAACTTTAGAAGGTGACAGTTTCATGTTTTTGCATATTTAACTATGTAATGTAAAAACTTTAGTGACCTATGCAGGGCAGGTCATTGCCTCTCATTGTATCATTAATAAACAACACACATAAATAATACAGTGAACTTTGGCAAAAGACCTTACAATCAAATCACCACACATTCATGTCTCTTAATAATTTACAAACCCTGAACAAACTACTGTGACCTCTCCAAGCATCATGGATTTCTTTGCACCACTCTGGTCTCTGCTATAAATTGTTAGCATGCCTTGGTAAAGAAGACAAATCTCATCATATGGAGTAAGTTGCAAACGCCACCTCAAAACGACCACTACATTCCATTCTCAATAAGAAAATGACTAAATAGAGCAGTCACATGACCTCTGTTAGTTTGCTGGTGCCAAAACCACTACCGCTCACATGAGAATGCGCATAAAATTTTGATGTTAAAGGAATTGGTCATTTAAAAAATTCAATTTATATCATCATTTACCCACTCTCTTTCCAAATTCCCATAACCTTCCTTTATCTTTTTTTTTTTTACCCTATGTGGGGCACAAAAGGATACATTTTAAATAGAGCTGATAGCTTTCCATGCAATAAGTTTCCATGGAGACTGAGGCTTTCATGCTTTAAAATATCCCTAATAGTACAATAAATGGTTTTATTTATTTATTTATTGTATATGGTGTTCTTAATTGATATAGCCTAACAGCTTTGTGAGGAACCGAGTTGCATTTACTGTGACATTCACCAGTTATCTTTATTTTAAATTAGCTTGTTCAACTGAGTTCATGAGTTGAACTTTACAACTGTGTGTATATATATATATATATATATATATATATATATGTGTGTGTGTGTGTGTGTGTGTGTGTGTGTGTGTATATTGTATTCTCTATTTATTATTTCTGTATTTATTTTCAAACTTAGTAGCCTCAGGTCTCACTGTCCATCATAATTAATAATGACAATGCATGATGAAAATTGTCATATGTGAATGAGCTCATGATTTAAAGTCCTTGCAGCATTTGTTGTATTATGAAAAAATAAAACACGTCTCTGAAAGCAATTTTAGGTGCCATTATGCTAATTATTTCAGGTAATTAACCTGAATCATCTCCAAAAATGATTGCCATGTGAAAATACATTATAACCACATTGCAGTGATTACATTCAGTCCTGTGAAGTGAATGAAATTATTTTGGGAATGCTTATAGTAAAAATGGCATCCAGCTGGTGCTGAATGACTGCACATTTGAGACATTACAGCAGAACAGATGCTACAGTCAGAAAGACAAGACACTCACAGGTTGATTTAGTTGCAGTGCATTGTGTGCATTGTCTGTGCCAAGCAGCATGGGGAGTTCAAGCTGTTGTGTCAGATAGTTTTAATCATATTTAAATTACCTGCTTTTGTTCAAAGTGTTGGTACTTGACATAACCACAATAGGCAATTTGTTCTCATAAACCAATCATAGCTCTATTTATGATTAATTTGTCCATGTATGGTATGTATTAGTAAATCTTACAAAACCTTTCAAAGGTCATATTTTATCTTAAAAATAAAATCAGAGAAAATATAAATTGTTTGTTGCTTATAGGAATTTCTGGGGGAAAAACAGAGAACTCAATCTCACGTGAGAGGAGAACTCCGAATTCAAGAAGAGAGTAGCGCACTAATTGGTGACCCTTTTTTCTAAAGGGGAGAGCTGCTAAACTACTACAAGAACCACCCAAATAGCCCTTCATTTTGAGGGAAGCGATGCTTGAAGTGTATTAAGACACACTGGCTGAGTGGAGCCCAAGGAACCAACGTCTAACCAATTTAAGGAAAGGGAATGACGCTGAAATCCCTTACTGGATTTTATAAAGTGCACAAAGTGCTAGCATGCACACTTACCACTTATGTGGATTTTAGAAAATGTGCAAAGTATTCAACTTGCACAATCACTCCCATATGGTTTTCAGAATGTGCACAGAGCTTGGCATGTGTACTTAACGCTTCCTAAGCACTGCAGAAGTGCCTAATCGCACGGGAGAGGAAAGCTCAAATTTACAAATTTCTGGTGAGGAAAGGATCACCTGAGACGGCATATACAAGAAGGGAATAGGGAATACAATCCCGCTCGATATGTCAGCAAGAAGGGATATCCAAGCGACTAGGAAGCAGCTCAGGATGACCTAGCGGGACATCCAGTTTCTTGAAGTGCCGTGTCGGGCCTGATGATCAAGAAGACTCCCACAGAAACCTATGATCTGGCCACCTGATACCGGAAGCACAAAGCCTTGGTCAGGTGGAGAGCTGGTGGTAATAGGGGAATTAGCAAGGGGAAGATAAGGGCAGATGTAAAACCCCCAAAAGGGAGCAAGTAGATACTCAAGTATCACTCTAATCCAGAAGAAAGTGATGAAGCCTTGTCTGGATCACCTTTCCTTTGACCCGCGATTCATCCTACACCTACCCGCAGGTGGGGAGGAGCACGAGCCAGACACTAGCCTTTTGTGCAAGTCTCTGATCCTCAGACCGAGATAGCCTTACTTTCTTCTCGATATCTGCCAGGTTCACCAACAGATGTCTCCTCATTAATACCATGGCCACCATAGACCTACCTGCAGAGGCTGCCTGCTTAGTAGCACGGAGGGAGAAATCCATGGTGCGGTGCAATTCAGCTTCCTCTGCCTGAAAGAAAAATGGCCTCTTCCATTTCTACTCGATCTCTGTATGGAAGAATCAGGAAGAAATGGAAGGCTCAACTGAGCTGGAGGACTATGGGCAGAAAGAAAACGCTCATCGAGACGACCTCGCGGCATTCACAATTGCACGCAAATTGCCCCGTCAAGCACATTTGTTATGTCATTATTTTATGTCAAATATTTGAATTTGACATACAAGCTGACATAATTACTGATAAAAATACCATTACTGTGATATCAACTGGTAATGGAAAGGATGTATTTTTTTTTTGTTTTGTTTCTTTTTTTTTTCCAGAATTTTTTTTATTTTTGAATAGAAGGTAGGCCTACTCATTACATTTCTGACTGTGATTCTATTTTTTTTTTTTTATATATATATATAATTTCCAGTGTTCCTAAAAAATAATATTTGGCATATTGGCCATTTTTTATTATTGAGGGGACATGTCCCTGTCTCAAAGTATTTTGACATATATTAGGATAAGAATATCACTTTTTACATTTTAATTTGTCTTTAAGACCCTCAACCACAAGGTAATGAGTGTGCACTGAATGTTGATATTTCTATTCTGTACAGTACACCAATAATTATTACTTTAATTTTTTTTTTTTTTTTTTTTTTCTTATTTTTTATTTAGGCATCATGCAATGTTGTTGAAACGTAATCCTGTTGTACACAGTATGTACTGTAGTTTTCTACAGTATGACCCACAGGGTTCCTACTCAGTTTCGCAGTCTGCTACAGGGTACTGGCCCTGAAAAAGCTTTAAGTTATAAGAGGTGTTTCATCTATTCAGGTGTGAGTTTAAACCTTTATGGCATTTCTGGCCATGCCAGATTGCTACTTGTGTTGCTTAGGTTGAACACTCTGCTGGAAACTGGAACGCTATTCATGCGAGGGCGTCGCTCTAAATGTGGGCCGATTGTGCTAAAAAGCACAATTGTGCTTCATTTCGCTGGGCACATGCTTTCCGTGCATAACCTTAAAAAAACTGCCAGGCAAGCAAGCGACACATCTCCTTTCATCTCAATCTTCCCACTTTATTTTGCGTAAGCTACTTTGCCGTGAGTTGTGGGCTTTGCTGAGACAAGCTGTCAGCCTCGTCTCATGCATAAACACTACTATAATTGATTAAGGGAGCTGTCTATCTCTGTACCAATGTGTGTGGCATAATCGAGACCACCGATGCTGTATTTATTTATTTTTTGTGAATTTTTAAACAAGCCAATTACAGCCTAAACTACCTCCGCAATGAAGAGCAAAACAATGTACTTTTAGAGTAGACAGATTGCAGCTTTGAAACTGATTGATTTTAAAGATGGAGGAAAAAGAATTATGGAACTACAACAATTTGGCACAGTGAGTGACAAGGCTTCTGTTTTATATTTTTTCTCTAATTAAAAAAAAAAAAGATTTCTCTATCACCAATTACATTGTCAGCATGACATTTTGAGTGAAAAGTTGTGAAAATTAAGTGAAAATCTGTATTTTGTAGAAAGCTTTGCTCAAACTTTGTGAGCAGAAACTTCTGAGGTGATTCATGTGTTTCATTGGTAACAGAAAATCTGACCTTTTGCACAAAGGATTTCATGTGATCAGTGTAATGTCTTATTTGATCACTGATCTAGAAATAGATGAATCAGAATATCAATTATTCATAAATTTCAGTTCTAAAACATTGCTTATGTACTTATTATAAGTAGTAGATTTCAATGTACCATATCCATAGACTCATAAACTCAGGAATCAACATATGGTTAAGGCACATTTTAATGTTATAATATTGGCTGAGAATTATTATGACTGTTGTTACATTTCATTTGCTAAATAAAGCTCTATAATTATTGATTATATTTGTCTTTTTATAAATAAATTAAAATCCTCACATGCAAAAATGAATGAATGTCCTTAGGTCGTAGGTAACACTTTACTCATTTTTGAAAATGATTTACTGCATTATCTATCATAAACCTATGCTAGCTAACATAAAAAATATATATTTTTTATTAGATTTTCTTTTAAAATAATAACACTAATCACATTGATCTGTATAATAGTAATAATTATGATTAATTAGTATTTATTGTTGTTTTTGTACAACTAGGTCTTAAAGTAAGATGTTATTGGCAGTGATTATATGTACTGGAAAAGGAAAAGTTCCAGCTGTCTCCATATTAATATTGTCTCATTGTATTGTACAGTTAAACGTGTTAATCATAAAGGCTATTCATGAGTGCACCATTAATGCAATCAGGTTATCAAACACCAGTTCTCTCTTTCACTGACCATTTCATCACCATAAGCAAATTGTTCAGGTGAGAACATGTCTATATACATATTTATACAGCTAAATGACATTTATATAAGGTTGAATGTTCCTTCAAGCTGATATTTAATGGCAATGTAATGTTGGAAGGCTATGTTTAGATAATTGCCACTCCAATGGGTTCAGGTCATCTGTGTGTCTGATGTAATTATAGTATGTGCTGATAACTTGCCCAGTCTTGGTGTTGATATTAGGCGTAACTGACGTGGCCCTGTGTGTCACTTGAAGGCGTTAATGTCTCATCACATATTCAGATGGAGGAAGTGTGATTTTGAAATATCCTTTTTTTGTTTTTGTTGTGTAAACAGTGAGCGTGAGTGTTCTTCTACACATTGTCTTGTTTTTGTCTTCTCACATCCTCTACTGACTTCATGGCTTTTAATTTTACAGATCTTAACCCAGAGAAATAAGCCCTGATTTAACACCCTTCAGGCAGCCTAGCAGGTGTTCTGTTGAAGCATGCCAAGACTTTGCTTGAAAAATGCTCAGTCACTTATCCATCACTCAGTGGTAACAGCAGGGGATGTGCACAATGCCATAAGTAAATCTGCAAAAAAAAATCTTGCCGTTGCATCAGGATTTCTATATTATTGCATGGCTGTCTGGTATTTATTTATTTATTTATTTATTTATTTATTTATTTAATTCTGACTGTTCAGTTGTGGAATTCTTTGGTTGGACATTGTTGGACAGTGTACAGTCGACAGGGACTTACTTTATGATGACAGGATTAGTGAGAAACAAAACTGATGATGCTTATTGTAATTCACTAGTTTAATAAACAAACTATTTTTTGTGTGAATTACAGTAAATGTCAAAACATTTTATCAGCTTATCTTATTCATGTAATAATAATAATAATAATAATAATAAATAATAATAATAATAATAATAATAATAATAATAATAATAATTATTATTATTATTATTATTATTGAAACATTTATTTAATTTTAATAATGCATTTGTAATAATTAAAACATACTATTATTATTTTTTTTTTTATTAACAATTTATAAAAATATCTTTCTATAAAAGCTTTATTTTCAAACACCTACTATTTAATTATCTATTTAGAATTATGAAAAATTATATTTTTTGACCACTAGTGTCATAACAATAATACATACTAACAAACAAAAAAGATGAAGCCGGTTCCAAAATTTCCAATACAAAGGTATGTGAAGATACTTCACTATGACGTAGTGTTTTAGATTTCAAGTTCCCCTGAGTCCAGCCTTCAGATATATCTCCAACTCTTTGATCAGTTTAATGAAGAGGTTTTCTCTCTGTTAAAGTGGACACGCATGTGACAATTGTCTGTACATCAGACTGCATAGCAGTCCAGCTGTACTCTACTCATCATACACTGGCACCACCATATCCTTCAGACTGAAGGTCTGGCTACGTGAGACTACACCACCCTTGTAATTTTTTTTTTTTTTTTTTTTTTTTTTGCAGTTTATTAGAGGTTTAGTTCGGCGTCGCATACGCTGAAGAATCGTTTATTTTTTTTTATTTTTTTTAATATTTATTTATTTTGTTAGTTTACAGGTTAGTTATAAGGATTGTTTTATTTTTTTTATTTTTTTATTTTTATTTTTTGTAATTTGGGTGACATTCTTTTTTTTTTGATTATATGTTAAACTTAAACGACCTCTTCTCCCAATACGTTCAGTAAAGTCTTTTTAAAATACTTTCCAGTATCATATTCGCATATCCGCACCACACCTAGTAACAGTTGTCACTCCTAAATGTTACGGTATCATCCCTTTTTAACATAAAGCATGTAACACAGTAAAACACTGAGCTTGAGTTGGGAAGTATATGACATTTACGAGTACCATTTTTTTTTTTATGTGGAAAATGTATCTATTCAACTCTTATTAAATTCATCATTATTCTTCTATAGTATCATATACTGAACTGACCAACAAATTGAGTTATTATAAAAGGTCACAAATTGAAGAAAAGTTTGTTTTTCAAGGCTCCTCTTCTTCATACGCAAAAAAAGTGCAAAACTTTGAAAAAAAAAAAAAATAGATTTCCTGATGATTTGATATTTTCTAACAGTGATTTTATAATCTCAAAATATAGAGCAAAAAGTGGAAATGCATAGCTAATAAGCCAATAAATGTCCCTCTGCTGCCATCTATCGTTTACATTTGTAATTTGAGGTATTTTATTATTTATTTTAATAGTTAAGTGTTTTAATAAGTTGGGTGAAATGCTTGAAATCCATTGAAATGTGCTTAAAACTTCTCTCAAAACCCTGAAATGAATAACATAAAACATTCAACTATCACTGCCACAACACCATAGCTATCAGTGATGCGCGGGTCAAGGTATTAATAACCCGCACCCGACCAACGTTTTCAACTAACCCACCTGCAACTTGGACCACAAAAAAATGAAAAGAAAATATTGTACCCGACCCGCTTCCTGAACCGCATTTTTTTTAAGTAGTAAATGCTTATCATAGCGTCATTTGGCCATAGACATAGGAACTAGGCAAAAAAAAAAAAAAAAAAAAAAAAATTCTAATTTTGCAAAGAATTATAAAAAAAATCGTAAATAAGCTCATAATTTTTTTTCTAAAATAGTCTAGTCTGGCTATGTCTATTTTGATGTCTCTGTTCAGCAGAGGTTCGGGTTTGTTCCGATCAGAGCTCGCGAGCAGAGAGCGCATTTCTCCATATATTACGCTCCGCTCACTCATTCCATGGGGTCTTGCTCAACCCAGAATGGCCTGCTGGTTAGAAAATATGCAAGGAGACATTTCATTGTTTAGTAATAAACTGGTGTTTTCTGTGTCGCTGCAAAGATGAAGTTTACGATCGCCACGCCAGAGAGAAATGCACATTTCATATGGATTACATAATCAGAGTGTTATTTTGGTTTTAATATTTTCGTTTAAAAGTAGACATTTCAAGCTTTATGTAATATATATTTCTCAAATCTGTGAGGCACAAGCTGAGTTTCGGCGCCCTCCAGTTCACATGCAATGCATGTGATCCTGCCGGTATATATTTGCTTCTTATTGATAAAATACGGGCAATTGATTGATAAAACATTGATCAAAATTAAGATACAATTCATACAAAACAAAAATCTTTTAAAAAGAGTTTTCTATAACACAAAACTTAATGAAGTCGTCAAAATCATGTTTTACCTAAAACAGCATCTTCACCTTTTCTCTTTACCGCCTCCATCTCTTCCTGCAGACTGAGCTCGTGCATCATCTTCGCGCCAGTTATTCAGCCAATAAAGTGTAGGCCTATGTATTTCAAAATTGTGTCTAGTACTATATTAATTACAAAGGTTTAATTGGCATCTTCATTTCAAACGACCCGACCGTCCGCGACCCGAATATCATTAAATATTTTTGGATGACTCGTAACCGCAGGCAACCGCGCTCATTTTGGATCAACCCGCGCATCACTGATAGTTATAGCTAGAGTTACCACTTCTGGTTTTCTAAGTCTGCACTGTTTGATCTGTTTATAACAGTATTAGTTATAGCTAGAGTTATAGCTAAATTCTAGTTATAGCTAAATTCTGCTCATATTCTGAGCAGAATTTGAATGTTTTTCACTAGATCTCGCAGCTACCCTATTCGTTCTGTGGTGAATTCAAATCACTTTTTTTTTTCTTGTGAAAAGTTTACAATGAAAAAAAAAATTCAGTTTTATAAGAGAAGTCACTGACTCCTTGTAAAAGATGGGATTCAGCTTAATGTCAATTCTCATGCATTCCTGTGGTATCTGTAAACGGCAACTGAGTATCGCACAACTCTGACTAAAAGTCAGTGACGTAAAGGCTGTAATGTGATTGGTTTTTAAGACCAGATCCAAGTTATTGGATCCAAGTCATTACACTTTCTCCAATAGTAAGTAATACAGACCCACTCATCTCCCTAGAGTAAGACAATCTCTGGTTTGCTTGTGCTGCGCTGTGCTCAATTAAAGCTGATAAAGGTCTGTACTCTGCAGCTCAGTCGAGTAGCATGGATTTGTTATGCTTTTGTTTTGTTTAATGCTGCTTCGCATATGCAACTGCAATGGCAGCCCTTATGAATTGGGCAATGCTGTGCAACCACTCACAACATTTTGTCACACCGGCATTACAAATGGTCACAGTCTGGAGGCCTGAAAGGTATTTGATAATTGCGTAAACACAAAATAATTCAGAATCAAACACGTGTAACTGTGTGTACCCATAAACAAACAACAGCAGCCAATCATGAAATGAGAAAACAAAGGAACTTAATAAACAGATAATAAACAAGAGATGAACAGGTGTGATGATTTCCAATTAATTGCCATGGTAACTATAAAGACAAAAAGTAGAACAAAGTAAACAGGAAAAACGACAAAAAAAATCCATATTTCCTTAGGTTTTGTTTACTTTCCTGAAAATTAGATGTTTCCCTTACTTAATAAACTCTTCTGAATTCATGATTACATAGACCCTAAGCTAAATTTAATTTCTTGTTTATAACTATGTCATCCCTTGTAACTTGAGTTCGCTTCCATATACTTGATGTTCTTCGTCATGTGCTGCTTCTTGATGCTGTAGTTCCCCTGAGTCCAGCCTTTGGATATCTCTCCAACTCTTTGATTAGTTTAATGAAGGGGTTTTCTCTCTGTGAAAGTGGACAGGCATGTGACAATTGTCTGTATACCAGACATCATAGCAGCCCAGCTGTGCTCTCCTCATCTCACGCTGGCACCATCATATGCAGTCTAATCTGAATTAATTATACCCACTCGTAAATGTGAAAGAAAAAAGTCTCTAGGTCTGTCATAATCATAGCAGACACATCCACATTGCTGAGAGATACATTAGTGTTGCAGATATTCATTATGCAGACAGAAGCTGCTGTTCCCAAAAAAAAAAAAAAAAAAAAAGGAAGCTTCCTTCTAAGGGGTCTTTCGTGTTCATGCATTTAAAAAATAAAATAAAAAAAAATTGTAGACGGGAGCAATGGAATGGAACAAAGCACAGGTGTCTCAAAATGCATAAAAGCATTACTGACTGGCTTGAAAAGCCAATTCGATGAAATATGGCAAGATGCATTGCTTCAGTTGAAGATGTCTGTTTATATGTTTCTAGCCAGACAGATGCTAATAAAACAAGCTAACTGAAATGCTACCTCACGACTGACTGGTCAGCATTAGATTTTATAATTTTTTCTCCGTCATTTGTTCTTGACTTCCATTATAACTAAATTTTTTGACTGCAAAGCCATGACACCATAAAATCATGCATTCTTTATGGTTAGCAGTTTTCCTTGTTGTGAAGAGGTAATATGTGTATGGTTGAACACTAGGTGGGACCATTAACCTTTTAGATAGGCCTGTGCAAAAAAAAAGCGTAGTTTCTGACTTGTACAGGAAGAAGAAGAAAGTGATGTGACATACGGCCAAGTATGGTGACCCATACTCAGAATTCGTGCTCTGCTTTTAACCCATCCAAAGTGCACACACACAGCAGTAAACACACACACACACTGTGAACACACACCCGGAGCAGTGGGCAGCCATTTATGCTGCAGCGCCCGGGGAGCAGTTGGGGGTTCAATGCTTTGCTCAAGGTCACCTAAGTTGTGGTATTGAAGGTGGAGAGAGCACTGTACATGCACTCCCCCCATCCACAATTCCTGCCGGCCCGAGACTCGAACTCACCACCCTTCGATTGCGAGTCCGACTCTCTCACCATTAGGCCACAACTTCCCCGTGAACAAAGTATATGGAGCTATATGGAGTATAACTGTTCGATTCAATAAACCGGTTGAAGAAAACCCGTTCACCAGTTCTTTTGCACTCGATGTAATGGCGTGGATTTCAGAATCAATCACCAAAAGAATCAATTCGGTTCAGATGCTCTGTGTGTCATTCTGCTTCACGCTGAATCACACAACACATGCACAGTATCATCAGCTCCTCGGGTCTCGAATCGGACACGTCTGACATCTGGCTCGGTGTTGTCTTCAGTTCTCTCTTTACAGCAGTTCAGTCAGTGTACTGTTTGAGTAAATGAATTGGTTTGTTTGAACTCAGAGGGAGTGTCAGTCACATTAAAAAAGTTAACAGCTTATGTCATTTGTGTATAAATGCGTATTGGAGATGCAAACCATTTAAAACGATTCAGTTCAATTTGCTGAACTGGTTCAAAAAGGTCCGTTACTTCGAATGATTCGTTCGCAAACCGGATATCACAGACTGCTTTGTTTTGAACTCTCTCACAACAGACACGGAAGAGAAAACAATGCTGAATAAAGTCATATTTTTTGCTATTTTTGGACCAAAATGTATTTTCGATGCTTCAAAAAATTCAAACTGACCCTCTGATGTCACATGGAATATTTTGAAGATGTTTTTCTTACCTTTCTGGACATGGACAGTAGACCGCACACACAGTTTCAATGGAGGGACTGAGAGCTCTCTGACTAAATCTAAAATATCTTAAACTGTGTTCGGAAGATAAATGGAGTTTGGAACGACATGAGGGTGAGTTATTAATGACATAATTTTGATTTTTGGGTGAACTATCACTTTAAGGCTGCCGTTTACATGATTAATGTAAGTCAGCCGAGACTTCATAAACTCAACAGACTGTTGAGTTTATGGAGTCTGTAAACTTTGATTCAGTAGAGCACAGACATTTCCTTGTCAAGACTTGACATTGATTTACACTGGATCGTGGCCATTAGTGGAATTTTTACCAAAAAAGATCATGCTGTCCTTAGAGTTATAATGAGTAGTGCTTAGTAAATCAAAAACCAATCAAAAACTTGCCAGCCATCCAGATTACCACTGCAGTATTTCTGCATCAGTATTTTCCATATCACTGAGAATAAAAAGGCAGATTTGCCATTAACTATTACTGAACCCTAGGTATCACTTTCAGACTGAGAAACCTCATCTCTGTCGACAGAAAGTACATCAGAGTGCTGGGAGTTTGGAACTGGCGAATGGGGTTTATTAAATATTAAGGTTCCTCTGAGATAAAATTGAAATAAAATGGACACATCCTGTATTTTAAATAATTCAAGAAAGGTATTCCGTAGATGATTAAATGGCCTATATTATTAACACCATGAATTTTCTTCTAAAATGTGTGTTTAACCACATTGCAGTGATAACATTGTAGTGTTACAGCTGAAGGGAGCTAAACTGTGAAAAATAGCTCAAATAGATATTTGTAATTGTATTTTAAGAGCATTGCTCTAAAAATGGGGTTGCCAGGGTGTTGCTATGCAAATGCTAAGACGTCCTAATTAGCTTTTAGGGCATTGCTATACATTTGGTTTGTTGTGCTGAGTTTTCTAAGGTGTTGTTATGTGAATGCTAAGGCTATGAAGATAAATAAGCCTGGTAGTTACACACATTACTCTGCATCAGCAGAGGCGGGATCCATTTGCAGCTTTTATTTGGATAGTCAGACAAGACAGGGTCAATCACCAGTGGATACAGTGGAGAAGGCAAGGCTGAGGCAAAACCAGGGACAGTCACAAGATCAGGGCAGATAGCAAACAATCACAGAAACAGGTAAATCCGAGTCAGGGCAGGCAGAGAACAAATTGTCTCAGGTTTCGAATGTAACCATGGTTCCCTGAGTAGGGAACGAGACACTGTGTCCTCTAGGGGATGCTATAGGGAACACCTCATCGTGAAGCATAAATTGAAAAAACACCAATGAGCCTCTGATGTCACTACCGGCGCTACTATAAACAGGCACCGGGAGAATACGTCATTGACTTCTTCGTCTGAAGCTTGCATCCGAAGCATGACAGGGAGCTAGAGGACGCAGTGTCTCGTTCCCTACTCAGGGAACCATAGATACATTCATAACCTGAGACACTTTCTTTCAAGGGAACTTCAAACTGTGTCCCCTAGGGGGTGCTATGTGGAACAGTATACCCATGCCACCATGCTGAGGGGAGTGCAGGCCAGAATCATGGCGAACACTAAGTACCAACTCTACCATTTCCATGGGAGTTGCCGCTGTGACATTTAGACGGCTGTCTGTGACAGTACCCCTTACGACCAAAGGCCTAAGCTACATACCCAACTTAATTGGTAGGGCTTAGGCCCGGGGTAGAGCTGAAGGCTTGGAATAAGGAAAGATTCCTTTAAAGGGATACGGTTAAGAACCTAGCATTTTATACTAAGTCTGCCTGTCACAGAGGGGCTACCGCTTGCTTTCACATAAGCTTGCTGAAGGAGCTGTCTCAACAGATCCCTAGTAGAAACACCCTATTTAGATATGTATCCGAGGATACATAGATGGAGTGGAGCCCAAGATGAACTGGGCTTTTACCAACTCAAGAAAGGGCACGAAGCAACTACACAAAGCCCTCACCATATACGATTTTAGAAAGAACGCAGAATACTAATGTGCAAACTTACCACAGTGTGGATTTCAGAAGGTGTGCAAAGACTTCACATGCACATTTACCTTTGCATGGATTTTCAAATACTGTTCTAAGGAGGGGCTCTCGTGGCACTCTGATAAAGCAGCTCATAGATGGAATGGTGCATCTCAAAACAGTATATTTGAGAGTCATCAACTCAATCTGTGGAAATAATACAGGAGCACTCTGGGGAAAAAAAACGGAGAACTCATATGAGAGGAGAACTCAAAATTCAGAGTAGCTCACTCATAGGCGACCCTTCTTGGAAAAGGGGAGTGCTGCTAAACTACCACGAGAATTGCCCAAATAGACCCTCATGTTGAGAGAAGCGAGGCTTGAACTGTATAAACAAATAAACACTGGCTGAATGGAGTCCAAGGAACCAAGGTCTAATCATCTCAAGGTAAGGGAACGAGGCGGAGCGCGTAACCCTTTCCGTATATGATTTCAGAAAGTGTGCGTGCGTACACACTTACCACTTGGATTTTGGATTTCAGAAAGTGCGTAGAGTGTTCACGTGCACACTAACCACCATGTGGTTTTCAGAAAGTACACAGAGCGTATGTACCTAAAGGTTCCTAAGCTACACAGAGGTGCTGAAACGCACAGGAGAGGCAAGCTCAAATTTTACATCACCTGAGGCAGCATATACAAGAAGACTACTGTAACTGCCACCTCCACTTCCAGCTGGATGCAACAGCACAACTAAGCGGCCAGGAAACCCGTCAGGGTGACCTGGCCGGACATCCATGGAATGCTGTGCCAGGCCTGATGATCAAGGAGGCTCCCACAGAAACCTGTGATATCAGCTGCATAATACCAGAACATTAAGCTTGATGGCCGGATGGCTGGTGTAACTGAGCACTGCAAGGGGAACTCACAGAGTTTATTAGTAGACATATAACCACCAGCAATTTGATACACATAAGTATATACAGAAAGGGTTACATACTCACCCACCATCCTGTGCTGGGGCCCCTTTCAAGGGGCACCTCCTTTTAGTCCGGACCATCAGTAGGGTGGTTGCTATAAACATAGAACCAGCCAAAAACATTATAGGTAAAGCATAGGAGACTGTTATGCAAGAGGTTTCCAACCTCGATCAGGTGGAGAGCTGGTGGTTACAGGGGAATTAGGAAGGGGAGGATAAAAGCAGAAGTTAAAAATCCCTAAAGGGAATGATTAGATACTTCGGTCTCGCTCTGATTCAGTCTAGAACGCTGCATCCTCTGGATCACATCCCTTAGGTTCTGCTTACCTCCTCGTGACCCACAATTCCTCTTAACCCTGCCGACAGGTGGGCAAAACCTGAGCATCAAGAAGAAAGCCTTTTCTTTCTTCCCAATGTCTGCCAGATTCATCCACAGACGTCTCTCTGCCACCCACTTGGCCGCCATAGTCCTGCCCATGGCAGAGGTGGCCTGCGTGATAGCCTGGAGAGAGATATGTGGTGTGGCGCAGCTCGGCGACCTAATCAGGAAAAAGGCCCTTGCCTCTATCCAGGTCTCTTAGCAGATCAGTCTCATATGCTTGAAGCACCACTATCATGTGTAATAAAGCCACAGCCTGACCTGCTGCTGCGTATGCCTTGCCATTTAAGCAAGATGTCTTTCTTGAAGGGGCTTAGATGGCAAGGAGGGAGATTAAGAGAAGATATCTCCCCCGCAGAAAGAAAGCTCTTTCTACAGGGGGCATCCTCTCATAGCCGTTTTTGCATCCGTGGCGTGATCCATAAACTCCAACAGCTCTACATACGCAGGGCAGGAGAATTGAGAAGGCTTAGCCTCAGCTTCTTCACCATCCTCAAATATATCCTGCTTTTCCTGGGTAAAAACCCAGCAGAGCACTAACCTCAGTATCAGAAATAGTTAAAGATATAACATCATCTTCCCGAGGCTCTCTCTCGTCCGCCACCATTACGAGCGCGAAATGGAAAGTCCCTCTCTAAACCATCCAGACAGATCCACCTGAAAGTCTCACGAGCTCATTCTCCTCCATGCCTCAGCAGCGGGTCCTGAACCGCGGGAAGCAGATGGCTGCCTTTTTTTCCTCTGAAGAAAAGACAAATGAGAGTGGAGCTTTTTAATTAAAAAAATGCTCACAATGCATGCAAATTGCCTCCTTAAAGACGACATAGCACGTGTGCTCTTCACCCAAACAAATGACGCAAAGATCGTGTGTGTCATCAGGTGTCAAATAACGCTGACACATTGTCTAAACGTTTGCTAGTAGTCGCCATGATAGACAGAGGAGAAAGATTGCTCTTACCAGTTCTTTCAGATGCATGCTTCAAACAGAACAGTCGGTGAAGACGAAGAAGAGAATGAAGTGTTCTCACGGTGCCTGTTTATTGCTGCACCGGTAGTGATGACAAAGGCATTCACTGGCCAACTTGTTGGTGTTTTTTCAATATATGCTTCAGACATGGCAAGGTGTTCCCCATAGCGCCCCATAGAGAACGGAGTTCGAAGTTCCTCAGTAGTGACAGCCGGGGCAAATCAAGACTTGGCATGGCAGTGAGTTGGCATGAGTGTGCTGCTTATGTATGTGTGTGTATTAGCTGCATGTGTGTGTGTAATTAGATGCGGCGCCTGGAGTCAAGCAACTCGTGCAGTCGATACGCCTCCACGCCATCCACCAGAATAGGTGGGGGAGTCTGCTGTCTGGCCCCCTCCTCCAGCTCTACTCCCAGACCACCAGCAGGTTTTAGAAGTGAAACATGGAATGTTGGAGAGATACGGTAATTAGTGGGCAGATTTAAATGGAACAGAGTTATTTTTCATAGGATTTTGAAGGGACCGACATACCTGTGACTGAGTTTTTTGCATGGCAGTGTGAGGCATAGATCTTTAGTGGAGAGTCAGACCCCCTGTCCTGAGGTGTATGCGGGACTGGGGCGTTGGTGTTGTTTGACGTGCTGCTCCTGTCTTCTCACTGCATGAAGTAAGTGGGTATGAGCGAGTTTGGGTTTATGTTGCAGGGCAAACTCATGTGACACAAAGTTACCAGCTGCCCCAGAATCTAATAGGGCAGTAGTGGAAATACTGTAGTATCATCATTAACAGTTATGATAACCGGCAACCTTATGCTCGGGGAAGAGGTAGTGACTCAGGTACTGACACTCACCGTTCGGGGCTTAGATGGACGAATTAAACAAGAGGAGATCATTAGTCCTGCCTGAACACAGTAGAGGCATAGTTGGTTCTGCATATGGCGTTCCCGTTCCTAGTGAGTGAGATGACTAAATCCGAGCTGTATCGGCTCTGCTACAGCGCTGGTGTCTGGATTGAATTGGGACAGAGATCAGGAAGGACGTCATGAGCCGATTAAATTGTCAATTTGAATGGTGAGATCAATGAATTCATTCAGGCTTTTTCCCTCATCTTGGCAAGCCAGCTCTGACTGGAGTTCTGAGTTCAATCCCCTTCAGAACACAAATTTCAGTGTGTCCTCTTACCAAACTGTCTGGGCAGCGAGAGTTCAAAATAATAGAGTATATTCAGCCGCCATACTCCTTCCTTGTGCAAGTGTTAACAATTTCTCCCCCGCACTTTTCCTCTCCTTCGGATGTTCAAAGACCTCACAAAAGTGTTACAAAAAAGGTCGTGAAGGTGGGAAATGAGGAGCCGTCCATTCTCCAAACTGCGGTGGCCCAATACAGTGCTCTCCCGGTAAGTAGTGAACACACAAAGGAAATGCGTCTAGAGTCTGTAGGGTATAGCGAAGGCTGTTGATTAACGAACAGTACAGTGAGCACTGAAGTAAAAACCTTTGCATCTGGCAGGATTTCCAGCTAATTTCTCCGGGAACGCTAATCGTGGGCTTACTGGTGAGGTTAGGGGTGAAGTAGTGAGATTGGGAGCTGGGGCTTGGGGGAAAGCGGTTGCAGCCGTGGCTGGTGTTAGTTGCAGCCCTTGCAGTGCCTCCACTAACTCACCGGTGGTGATGCAGGGTGAGCTGAGTTCCATTTGCAGATAGCTCAGTGGAGAACTGCATAAATGCTGCTGGATCACTTTGTGGCGAAGTCTTCTGTTGAGATTCACCAGCAGAGGAGGGATCCATTTGCAGCTTTTATTTGGATAGTCAGACAAGTCAGGGTCAATCACCAGTTAAGGCAGGATTGGAATTGGAGTTCAGAGGGTAAAGTCAATATTCAGGAGAGAGTTCCCTCTGGTGATGAGAATGAGGCAGCACGGGAGTCTCCTTTGTAACACACACATTCTCATCCCTAATCATGAGAAGTTTCATTTTTAATGCAAGCTTTAATTTAATAGTTATGCTTGACTTATCAAGCAACACAAATATCTTTAAAATAATTTGTATTGTTAAAATATGAAAATAATATTCAAAATTATTTCTTTAATTAAGAAATTGAATTGCCATTGCACATTTGAGACTATGAACAAAAAGACTCATTAAAATATTTGTTAATTTATTTTTCCATTCATTCTTGAAGAAATTTAGTACCTTCAGGCCTATAGCTGAATAAATGAATTTAATTGTAAGAAAAATCTGCACCACTGAGCACTCATTCTAGTTAATGTGGCAATTGTTCTGTGAAAAACTGTGTTACAAGACATTGTTTGCCTTTTCAAGAAATTATGCGCCTTTCCTTTGCAATTTACACAGCAACAGTCTTTCTACTTTCTACATTTTCAGCCATCGCTTCCTCTATTTATTTATTGTTTTATTTTTTGTTTGTTAAGGTGTACATTCAATATTTTGTTGTGCTTTTTTGGTGGGGCTTGAAAAAGTACATGCAAGTAAATCTACTGATTCTAACGTGGGAGGAAAATCTATATTTGAGTGTTCAGATGGAGCAGCTGCTGCACAAAGCCTGGTATCCATTCACTGTTGTGATTAGCTGCCTCTTCTTTATGGGAAGCGTTTTAGTGTACGATAACCAGAGATATATAACTGGATATACTGTGTGCATACTGTATGTACACTGTGTAGATCTTTATACAGTATATGCGTTTATAAGAATGATCTACTGTAAAACTATGCTATGCTCAAAATTGGAGTTAATTCAGTTCAACTCACCCTTTTCTATACATGGTTACATTAATAATAATAATATTGATTTGTTATTATTGCATGCAGTAGTTAAGCCAACCATGATTTCCATAATACTTTTTAAAATACATTGTATGGAAATCTTTGAGACACATCCATAAACTCTTGCTCTCAAAGGACTAAAAATCCCATCAAGACCATTATTTTTAAATTCAATTAATCCTTCTCATTAAATGCTTCACTGCAGAGAGGAAAGTCATTAAAACAGCAATACTGATTTTTTAAAGTTATAGCACATACAAAGTTTCTTCTCTGGTAGGATAGTTCTTTAGGCACCAAATTTAGTAAAAAGGTATTTTATTATAGAATTGTATTCAGAAATAAGGTATCCCCTGACATAACAGCATAATTGGCGAACAGTAAATATGATTACAGCAGTGAAAAGCAAAAATAGTGTTTCATTATAATAAATTATTTGAATACAAATGTAAACTGTGGTACTTGTTTTAGTATGTTTACCTACAGGCATTATGTTTACACACAAAATTGTTTACATACACAGATGATAACAACATATTTGCAGGTAAACAGCGACAGATTGCAATTCCCAAGAGTCAATGCGTTGCTTTTAAAATATTGAATGTACACCTTAACAAAAGGGGAAAGATGGCAATATGTGTATACAGTGTGCATATTAGCATGGAAATGAAAAGTAGCCCCTCTCGGATGTGGTTCACCTTTGGTTCATCAGCAAAACCTTGTAAATGAAAAGTGTTTGATCTGATCTGTCTGATGGGGCAGTAGGGGTTGCAAATGAGAGGTTTGCCATGTGGTAATCTGCTTTGATTCAAACTACTTAGCTTGTTCGATGACTGCGGGGAATCTTTAAGCACTGTGGTGAAGAGTGGTGTAAAGTAACATGATGGGTTATGTTATAAGGTCAAAGTCCTTCTACTGATACACTCTCGAAAATAAAGGTTTTTATTTGCATATATGGTTCCATGAGGAAAATTTTGCATCCATGGAACCTTTCCATTGCATAAAAGTGGCTATTTTATAGTGAAAGAAGTACTTTAGGTTATTACAATATTCTTCACACTAAGATAAAATAAATAAAATAAAGATACTTTTTTTTTTTTTCAACTGTACACTATTTTTTGAAGAATTTTATTCTATGGAAATGCTGTGAAAACTATATTTTGTAAACTTTTGATTACTGTAAATATTTTTAAGAGTGTATAACAGGTGATGGATATGCAGGCATTACAAATTATTTTCTTATGAAAATCAATATGAAACCAGATTTTGCTCTGGTTTCTTAATGCATCTTCCCCATGTTATTATGATTGATGGATTTAATTTCCCATACTTTTTCCCCAATCTGCAGTCATTTTCTTTGTCTCTGAAACATATTTCTATATCAACTGATGCTATGGACGTTTCAACCCAGGGGGTAAAATACAATTAATCTTGTAGGATATTTATTTTTATTTATTTATTTATTTTCTTATAGCTTTAAGGCATTATAATGAATGCATAATGCATTATAAAAAAATAAAAAAAACAACAACAAAAGAAACTTATAATATATTGTATCAACTCATGAATAATCATAACAACAATTATACTACATCATAATACTTACGTATTTGTGGTTATAATATTTATAATGCCTTAAGAATACCCTTATAATGTATTATAAATACGAGCTTCATATAAGTGTTACCTGGGTTTCTTTCAGAATGAGTTCAAACAGCTGATAAAAACATCACAATAATCCACAAGTAAATACATGGCTCCAGTCCATCGTTTAACATCTTATGATGGTAAAAGATGTGTGTTTTTAAGAAATAAATCCATTAAGATGTTTTTAAATAGTCCCTTCTTGCAAAATATATACTCCATAATCCACAATAATGCTTCCTCCAGTGGAAAAAGTTAATTCCCTGTTGTCCACTCAAATTGAAATCCACCAACATATTTGTTTAAAACAGTTTTGGACTGTTTTCACTTTCTAAACGGTTCTTGATCTTCGCATATTTTAGCAATGGGTTGAAGTTAACAACGTCTCAGTCATGGATGCGTTAATTGATGGACTGGACTCAGTGTGGATTATTTGTGGATTATTATGATGTCTGTATCAGATGTTTGGACTCTTATTCTGATGGCACCCATTAACTTTACTTTACTTTGTTTACTTTCCTATGCATATTCCTAGTCATATTGTGCATGATTTATCTGTGTAATTTGGCCGTCATTGTTTGACATATGTTGTACATCAGATGATCCAGTCTGTCAAATAGGACTCTTAATGGCTTTTTTGGTACTTATGGTAGATAATGGTAAATTTGCTACTTATGGATGAAAGAGTGTGTGATGCACAGCTGAGCCAAACTGTAATCCCCAGTCAATCAAATGCAAAATGAAGCAACCATTACCCTCTAACCTGTTTTGTATTTACAAGACCTTAATTGGTGGACTGGATTCATGTGAATACATTTTGGATTATATATACTTGTTCTGCCTTTATATTAATGCAAAAGTGCCAGTACTCAGAGTACTCCACGATGAAATTCTTACATCTTTGGAATTGATGAAGTTACTGTAATACAGTAACAATCACCAAAACTTTTGTTTGATGCAACTTTCTCAGTGGCCATGTGGCACACGGCACATGCTCATGTGTCAGATGAGCCAGTCTGTCAAATAGAGCACTTAATCGCTTTTTGGTACTTGTGGTATATATATATATATATATATATATATATATATATATATATATATATATATATATATATACTGTATATATAGTCTTTACAGAAGTTTTATTGAAGTCGGCAGTACTAGTTTTGGATGTACAATATGTATAATATTCAAAAAGCACCTCAGGTGATCTGGGACCATGAGTCTGTGTCAGAAACTCCAGTATCCCCTGTTCTTCCACTAATTAACAAGAGCCTCATAAATTTTCAACCCATCAAGTCGGGGTGAGTATAAGTCCCAGTACAATTTTTGATCTTTTTGAACATCCATCTGGCCAAGAAAACCTGCTTACACAATTCTGAAATCTGCTGATAAGATAAGACGCTCCAAATTGTCTGTTTATTCATGCGAGTATGCATGTATGCATAACAATGACATTAACTTTGTATTTTTTTGCTTCTTTAACATTTTTAAAGGCATAGATGTATATATAAGGCATATACATATAAGACAAACAAAAACTTGCCTTTATTACCCAGTCTGATTGGATGAGCCACATTTGATGGCATTTATAACATTTGTGAAATACAAAAACCTGTAACCTGTTTTTTGTTTTGTTTTTTTGTTTTCAGTTTTTGTTTAGTTTTGTATCTAAATCTAAATCTATATGACTAAAATAAAATATATGTAAAAAGATAAACCCAATTATAAGACATAGCATAACATGAAAACTGAATATACAAATAAAACCCTAATAATATTGAGAAATATTGTACTATAATAGTATATAAATAATGATAAAATATTGCATGTGACTCACATCATTTGATTATATATTATTACCCCCCCCCCCATTTCTTGGCAAACATAAACAGCTTGCTTTTGACCTAATGAACTATGAGTAAAACATGGTGGACAAAATGTAATGAGCATCCCTTGAAATATAACAGCCTACTTACTGCCTTATATCCACCAAAAAACAGGCACTTCAGGAGGAGGCGCCAGCAGGAGGAGTGTCAAATATGCTGGAATAGGCCTATATCAACTCAATCTGTGTTACTGTGTTTTCTCTGTGAATAAATTGATGAATGGGAGACAATTTATTGAACAAAAGCTTTATTGACACAACACAATGCAAAGAGGATAAGAGACCAGTTACACTTGAAAGTAACGTTCGTTGCTTTAGCAAACAGACATCACATGCATTTTCTTTTAGAATCATCATTTGCAGATGGAGAGGAAAACGTAGATACTTCTTACATTTTATTTTATGAAAATGGGATGGGGCCCACAGAAGTTGTCGCACTGGAAGAGAAATGATCTCGCACTCATAGAATTTAATACACGCCAGGTTACATCTGCAGCTAATCTGAATAAAAAGCAGAATGAGTACAAAATTAAGTCATAAAGAACATAAAGCAGAATTAACTGAAACGTTAAGACAAGAAACTAAATAAATAAATCAAATTTATGAATGATGCAGTGCTAATTGACATATTTTATTGCAGTGCAACTATAAAGTATATTTTCTACATTATTCTGTGCAGAAAATCGAAATAATTGTCTGTAGTATATAAATGATCATAAAAATATATAGATTACAAATGATTGATTATTGTCCAGCAGTGTATTTTATTTCTTATATCAAATTCAAAGAGATAAGAAAATAATGCCTTGTAATAATAATAAATACATACATACATACATACAAACATAAATTATTGTAATTTACATTTTTTGTCACTTCTGAAATGATGGCTACATCCATGGTTTGACAAAATGTTAGTCTACATACGACTACTTTTAAATCTCTCTTTTATTATTTTTTTTTTTATTTTATTTTATATTGGCTTACATTTCTACATATGTCATGTCATGCCATAGCGTCATTAAATTTTCATCTAACAATGAACAAAAGTCTTCGTTCTTTCTCTCTAACCTATGGTTCTGTAAACATAAAGGCTGGTGTAATTCACCCCCTGACTAAGCATTTAAAGAATTTAGGGGAAGTATTTAATTAATCCCGTGAATGCACTTAAAAAAATGCAGAATCGAATCGTTAATCGAATCAAATCGAAAAGAATTGTGAATCAAATCGAATTGAATAATTCTAAATTAGCAAAAATCATTCCTGAATGTAATTGAAAACCTGTGATTAGTGGATTGAATCGAATCGCAGTCTACCCAAAGATTCACAGCTCTAAACACCATTTACATCAAAGTAATGTACTTTTTTTTTTTTTTTAAGTTTAATGTGATCAAGTTAAATATTAAAATGTAAAATACAAGTATTTAGCTAGTTTGCTGTTCCAAACATAGCCTTTCTGAATTACTTGTTAGATCATGTGTGAGACAGCAGTGAATTAGTTTTCCTTGTCGTAGTAAGTCCTCTGGGAATTCTCTGAGCTCAATAACTGGAAGCTCCTGTTTGAAGATGTTCATTAATTCATTAATCATTTCATTTGCTTAGTAGAAACAGTTTCACTGGAACTAAAATTACATTTTACATGTTTACCCTCAGGACATGCCACAGGGTAAATTGTCCCAGGCATGTAGTTGTTCTTCTGTTGGTTTTGGACAATTATGGAGCATTGCATATTTGGTTTCAACAGTACATTCCTGCAAGTTCATGAATCGCAGCTCACCAAAATAGGATGTTAGACAGAATATTGAATATTGACATCAGGATATTAATGTTGTTGAAAGAAGTCTCTTTGAACAAAAGATACTGTACCGTGAAAACAATTTACTGTGAAATATCATTACAAATTAAAATAACCTTTTTTGTTTTAATATATAAATATATTAAAATGCAATTTATTACTTTGATGCAAAGCTGAATTTTCAGCATCATTAATCCAGTCTTCAGTGTCACGGGATCCTTGAGAAATCATTTAAATATGCTGATTTGCTGCTCCAGAAACATTTCTTATCAAAGTCAAAAAACAATTGTGCTGCTTTAGATTTTTGTGGAGAACGTGATGCACTACCATTTAAAGAGTTTGAAATAAGTAAGAAAAAAAATGAAAATAATAAAACAATAATACTAATAATAAAATAAATAATATGTTAATTCAGCAAGGACACATTAAATCATCACAGCAAAAAAGATGCATACTGTTATAGAATATTAGATTATTAGTTGTTGATTTTTAATCATTGAGTACAAATCAACATATAACAATATTTTTGAAAGACCATAAAATATAATAAAGATAAATTAATAATAACAATTAAAAAACATAAAACATTACATTTTTTGTAATAGTATTTAACTTCTCTTTACTGTATTCTAATCAAACAAATGCAGCCCTACTAAGACATTAATTAAAAAAAAAAAAAAAAAAAAAAAAAAAAAAAAAAACTAATGAATAAATGAATGAGTGTATAATTTTTGGAGCTTGACATGATCTGTTCCCATTTGTTTTTATTTTATGGAGAAGTGCATCTAAAATATAATGTTAAATGTATGTTTTTGTGTTCCAGGGAAGAAAGAAAGTAATATGGGTTTGAAATTACATCAAGGTGAGTAAAATAATTGTAATTTCTGGGTGTTCCTTTAAACAAAAAAAAAACAAAAAAAGCCTATGGAAACACACCACTTCTATGTCAGTTACACCTAATATGCTTCATCACTATAGTAGTAAAATCATAATGTATCACCTATCAAAGGTTTAAATGTCTTTTAAACAGTCACACCAGGGTGTTTGGTTCTCTAATCCATCTATTTTTCTGTCAGTTCATGCGGTCTGAACCACAGCATGCCATCATGTTTACTGAAACCAGTCAATGTCAACAACTGAATCGCTTCCTCATGCTTAAAGTTGCTCAGTTAAAGAAATAGTTCACTCAGAAATGATTTGCCCTCATGTTTTTGAGATGAACAGTACAAGGATTCCAGGAAGTGCGTACACATCATCAAATTCAAATTATTCTTGGCAGTTTTTGCACCTTAGGTCATATAATCTGATGTCATTCTAGGTAATTAAATTAGCGAGTCTGTTATTCACTCAGACCAAATAAAGCTATCAAACCATACACAAAAATAGCTCCTCATTTGTGGGCTTTGTTTCATTTGTATTAACAGAGGGCTAACAAATGTTTATTTATTTATTTAAGTTTTGCAACTCATATCAGTTCATTGTTTGCTTGGTCGAAATAAACACTTCTTTATTCTGCATTCCAGGCCAGTAGCCAAGAATACACTCAAATGTTTTACATTCTTTTAATTATTTTCTTTGGCTAAATGTCCTTTCTTCTTCTTCTTCTTCTTCTTTGTCTAATAAAAGTAAATGGTGACCACAACTGTCAATATGTTCAGTGGATAACAAACTTCAACTTATTTTTCTCACATAAAGTTATTATCATTTTGCCTCAGAAGACTTGGGATATAGTATAAGAGTTGTATATATTAATTATATGCATGTTTTATGATGCTTTTTTTTTTAAAGCTTGCAACCCCTTCCACTTTTATTTTATGGAAAAAGGCAGCATGTACATCCTACAAAACATATTTTGTGTTACACAAAGTCACAATTATTTGAATAAACAATGACATAATTACTCATATGTTATTTATATTCTCTGTTTAGCCCACATTGCAGACTTATTAACGGATGAATCATAGTGGAAATTCTGTTCCAAATTTAATTATCATACACCCATGAAAACATTATTATGTGATTTGTTAAAAAAAAAAAAAAAAAAAAAAAAAATAATAATAATAATAATAATGAATGAAGGTGAAAAAAAAAAAGAAGAAGCCAATTTTATATACTCAAAAATGCTTATCTGAATGGCATGTGTTTAAAAATAACCAAACTACCAATCAAAAGTTTGGGGTTAGTAAAATAAAAAATATGAAATAAAAAATAAATATTCAACATTGATAATAATAAGAAAGGTTTCTTAAGCAGCAAATCTGTATATCATATTGATTTCTGAAGGATCATGGAGCCTGTTTCCACCACAGAAAAACATAAGGTAACTATGACTTTACATCTACTTCTTTCTCAAATCTGCATTTATACCTCACAAGAGTATATATAGCATTTTTTTTTTTTTTTTTTGTCAGAATTTGGAACAAAGGTCTGAAAAGAAAAAGAAAAAAAAACATCAAATCAAGGAGAGAGAGAGAGAGAGAGAGAGAGAGAGAGAGAGAGAGAGAGAGAGAGAGAGAGAGAGAGAGAGAGAGAGAGAGAGAGATAGAGAGACAAATAATTGATTTTTCAGATCCAGTCTTTAATACATTTTGCAAGAAATGAAAACAGATGTGTTCGTTCAAATAGTGCAGTCAGTGGGTTGCCATAGTAATGATGTAGTGTCTGTAAGATGTCAAGAGAGATACGTTTGATTTTTAAAGAGTTTTAGAAGTAAAATACAGTCGAGCCAAACTTTTGATTTGCAATACACCGGCAATCACAATACTACTAAAGTCTCTTTGTATGATTAGTATCTATTATAGTGTCATTTTTGATTCCCATAGCTAAGAATAGTAGACAAATTGACAGAGATTAATGATTTTCTTACAGATGATATGCATAATTTGTAAGTTGCTTTGGATAACAGCGTCTGCTAAATTATTAAATGTAAATGTCAATGTAAAACAAGGTCGACCTTATCATTATTCTATCTGTAGCACTTTTGAAGCAAATATCTAGTATACTGTATGTGGGTGTGATGTTGGTACAGCGAATGGTACAGTATAAAGCAGCAAATGGCATGGCATACTTATAATTGTCTTTGCATATTAAGCTGCGATATGATGAAATGCGTCATTTTTGAGGCATGTGTGAGGTCCAATTTGTGCACAGACACAACCTTATGCATCACAGTTTCATACAAATGTGTAAACGTACACATGTAGGATACATTGAGTTGACATACAATCTATTAGCATTAGCTCATGTTAACCCATAAAATATAACCTAGGGCTGCTGAAGGTAATGTATTGACTTGTGAGGTTAATGAAGTTAAGTTTTTACACTTTTACACAATTTGACTATATACTTTTTTATTTGTTAATTTATTTTAAAAAGCATATATATATATATATATATATATATATATATATATATATATATATATATATATATATATATATATATATATATAAATTTTTATTTGAATCAAATGCATTGGTTTAAATATCCCCATCCATTGATCTCAAACAAAATATAGTTAAAAACGTAACATTATATTGTATTCATTGCCACAAAAACACATGATGTTAACTGTGATTTATTTATTTAAATCTATTGATAGGTGTCACCAAATCAAAATAATTTAATTTGTCTGGTTAAACTGTGGCATAAACTGTTACCTGCTCTCACTAAGTTGATAATAAACAGTGTGTTTCATAATATAGAGGTCTCTTCACAGTTCTAATGAGTTCTAGTCCAGATGCGACAGCCAAAAACTGCTCCAGGATAGCACCAGGGTACAGCCACGTGCCCGCTGGTTGCTGGGAGAATTATGGGATGAGGACTCCACTGGGGCACATACTGGGGATGTCAGCTACAATCTCCTGTTGTGAAAGATACAAAGTTGAATGTTTTAGCATGCTGCCTCCTACTTTCACAAGAACATCACGCATTTTAAATGACCTACTACTTTTACTTATCAACATACTGCTTCATACCAGCCACTGAAAATAGATGTTTTGTCTCTGTCATTGTGGATTTAAAAATGTAGTTTTGGAACATGCATATTAGTTTAGTAATCTATCTATCTATCTATCTATCTATCTATCTATATATCTATCTATCTATCCCCATAGACAAGCAGCACTTTATTACCTAAAAAACTGTCAACCATTCCAGCTGACACTTCAGTTGTGTTCAGTAACATAGAGAGATGCCAGTTTCCCAGGAAGGTGGTCTCTGACACTCTTTCTCAAGTGTTTCTCATTCTGTGAAATGAGAGAAGAAAAGAGGGAACGGAAATAAGGTCATTCAAGCTAAGCTACAAACCAGGTGATAGTTTATGTAATCACCTACAACTTCAAAGTGTCTTAAAATGTTCTGCGGCAAACATCCATTTTCCCATCCTCTGCCTTGAAATGGTCTGAATTTACAAAATGTATTTTTTCTATTATTTTTTCTTATCTGCCGGGTGGTTAAATATAAACATGCGGTGACTGATGGATCTGTCTAGAATGTTCATTCATTGAAGGACTCGATCAAACAAGTCAAAACTTTCAGATATGGGAGCACTTTGATGAACCTTCTCTGCCTTTAGCGTGGCGGAATGGAAGTCACACCTATTGGCCTCTTCAATTTTCATGAGAAAATTAAGTCGGTTTTACATTCTGGGGTATATTGTCCAGCTCACATGCTCTCTATCCTCACATATATATATATATATATATATATATATATATATATATATATATATATACAAATTGTGAGTAAAAAAAGGAATGGAATAATTTACAAATCTCATACACTTTTTATTCACAATAGAATATAGATAGCATTATGAAATGTTGAAAGTGAGACATTTTGAAATGTCATGCCGAATATTGGCTCATTTTGCATTTCATGAGAGCTACACATTCCTACTACAAAAAGTTGGGACAGGTATCAATAAGAGGCCGGAAAAGTTAAATGTACATATAAGGAACAGCTGGAAGACCAATTTGCAACTTATTAGGTCAACTGGAAAAAATGATTGGGTATAAAAAAGCCTCTCAGAGTGGCAGTGTATGTCAGAAGTCAAGATGGGCAGAGGATCACCAATTCCATAATGCTGCGGGAAAAATAATCGAGCAATATCAGAAAGGAGTTTCTCAGAAAAAATTTTAATCACAACGTGGGCTCAGGAATACTTTCAGAAAACATTGTCATGAACCGTGCCATTTGATGTTGCCGGCTAAAACTCTATAGGTCAAAAAAGAAACCGTATTTAAACATGATCAAGAAGCGCAGGCATTTTCTTTTGGCCAAGGCTCATTTAAAAGGACTGTGGCAAAGTGGAAAACTGTTCTGTGGTCAGATGAATCAAAATTTGAATTTCTTTTTGGAAAACTGGGACACCATGTCATCCGGGCTAAAGAGGACAAGGACAACCCAAGTTGTTATCAGCGCTCAGTTAAGAAGCCTGCATCTCTGATGGTATGGGGTTTCATGAGTACATGTGGTATGGGCAGCTTACACATCTGGAAAGGCACCATCAATGCTGAAAACTATATTCAAGTTCTAGAACAACATATGCTCCCATTCAGAGATTGTCTCTTTCAAGGAAGACCTTGCATTTTCCAACATGACAATGCCAGACCACATACTGCATCAGTTACAACATCATGGCTGTGTAAAAAAGGATCCAGGTACTGAAATGGCCAGCCTGCAGTCCAGATCTTTCACCCATAGAAAACATTTGGCGCATAATAAAAAGAAAGATGCTACAAAGAAGACCTAAGACAGTTGAGCAACTAGAATCTTGTGTTAGGCAAGAATGGGAAAACATTCCTATTCCTAAACTTGAGAAACTTGTTTCCTCAGTCCCCAGATGTTTGCAGACTGTTATAAAGAGAAAAAAGGATGCCACACAGCAGTAAACATTGCCTCCCAAATGTTAAAATCTATTTATTTTTCCCTTAAAATGATACATTTTCTCATTTTAAACATTTGATATGTCATCTATGTTGTATTCTGAATAAAATACAGAAATTCGAAATTCTACATCATTGCATTCTTATTTTATTCACAATTTGTACAGTATCCCTACTTTTTTGGAATCGGGTTTGTGTACACACACGCACACACATTCATACATACAGACATAGTCTCACATGGTGTGAAAAATATCTCACAAACGTAACTATTAAAAAATAAATGTATTTAGCAGAAATAAAGCATATATATATATATATATATATATATATATATATATATATATATATATATATATATATATATATATATATATATATATATACACATATATTTATTAAGTTGAAGGACAGTACTAAAATTACTGAAACAGAAATAAAAAATATTTATATACTCTAAAAAATGCTAGGTTGTTTTTCAACCCAAATGCTGGGTTGAGACTGTTGGGAAGGACTTTGGGTTGTTTTAACCCAAGTTTGGGTTTAAAATTAGTCTTGATTTTAACCCAGCGGTGCTGGGTTGGGAATGCGGATGTGAAGGAGAGCACGCACGTCACGTTAAGATCGTACATCTCCAGTGCGAGCAGCCGCCATTTTCTCAACGTGAAAGAAACGAGAAGTGAGTGAAAGACATTATGGTAAGTAAAGATTCAAAATGTAAAATTATCGTTTAGTGTTTACCCGGTTGTATGAAAGGCGGTAGGTTTTATGAAAGGCTGAAACAAAGGAGCTTAACGTTATATATATATATATATAAAAAAAATGCAGGTGCGGTTTCTGCCTAAGACACAGAGTTCTTAACAGCCTCATTTAACGTTAGTGAACGGAAGAGTTACTTTCAAACGATGCCTTATCAAGCATTACATGCTAAATGAAATTGAACATTTTCTAAATACAGTAGTTTTCCTTCTGAAATACAGTGATAAAAAAACACCCTGCAATGTAGTAATTTTAAACCATAAAAAAGCAACCCAGCAGGGTGGGTTAAACTTAATAATCCAACTGGTTGGGTTAAAATAAACCGTTGGGTTCGTCTCTTTTTGACCCAGCGCTGGTTTGCCAAAATAACCCAAATTGGGCAGTTTTTCGAGAGAGAGAGAGAGAGAGAGTGTGTGTGTGTGTGTATATATATATATATATATATATATATATATATATATATATATATATATATATATTAGTGGCGAGACTCTTATCGGGCTATAAAAAAAATATCGCCCTTGATCTATTCTCAAAATTGGGTTGGGAGCTGGGTCTATACTAAGCGAGCTATGATGACTTTCAACTTGATATTTTATATAACCGACTGGCTGAGGCCAGCCTAACG